>NC_133330.1:88497406-88512546 GCF_042186555.1 Aquarana catesbeiana
ATAATCTAGGGGTGGTACAGGCCATCAATAACAATACTGCGTCTTCCCACCCAGTTGTGTGCTTACTGCGGCATCTGGTTTTGACTTGTTTGTGTATTAACTGTTTTGTGACTGCTGTGCATGTTCCGGGAATTGATAATTCAGTGGCTGATGCGTTGTCTCGTTTCCAGTGGGACAGATTTCGCCAACTGGCACCGGAAGCGGATGTGCACGGGATACGTAGATCGGTTTCTGCAGCTACTTGGCAAGCGTACAGTAAGGTTTGGCTGGAATGGGATGCTTTGGTGCGGGAAGTAGGTGAATGTGCTCATGATGAAGGTAGAGTACATTTGCTGCTTTACTTTATAGGAAGGAATTTTGAGAGCGGGGTATCGGCTTCTTATATGTCACGTAAGTTGGCTGGGCTGGCCTTTATGTTCCAGTTGGCAGGTCAACGGGACGCTACTAAGGCTTTCATGGTTCGGCGTGCTATGCATGGATATCGCGCTGGTCGATCGGCAGCCGATACAAGACGCCCAGTTTCTTTTAAGCTTTTGGGGGACGTGGTGGAACAGTTGGAAAAACTTTGTGTGTCTCAGTTTGAGTGGGTTTTGTTTTGGGCCATGTTTATATTGGCCTTTTTCGGGGCTTTTCGGGTGGGCAAGATGGTGAGTAAGAATAAAAAAGGGGACGGTGGTTTGGATGTTCATGATGTGTGGGTACAAGGGGATGCTCTAGGGGTGTTCCTATGGAGGTCTAAGACAGATCAATTGGGCAAGGGGGCTTGGGTGGAGTTGAGGTCAGTCCCGAGTTCTCCTATATGTCCGGTGGCGGCTGTGGGGGAATTTTGCAAAATTAGGCCTGCAGACGTGGGGGGTTTCTTCCGTCATGAGGATGGGACAACTGTGTCACGTTTTCAATTTCAAGCGGTGTTCAAAAAATGTTTGGGGCAGCCGGGTTGAAGGCGGAAAATTATTCTTCTCACTCGTTCCGCATCGGAGCGGCCACTGACGCGGTCCGGTGGGGTTTGGATGATAAGGTGGTTCAGAGTATCGGATGTTGGGAATCAGCGAGGTTTAAATTATACGTTCGCCCAACTCTAACTTTCTTCAAATTCATGTTAGGCGTTCAAGTGGGTCATTTGTTGTGTGACGGGGTGATGTGTTTTTTACTTTCCCCTATCCCTCTTTTTTCTGTTTCTTTTCTTTCAGATTCAGCAACCTGCTTGGTGTGGATGCTTGGACACTCATATGTGTATTGTGGTGCCAGGAGGGTGGATGGCAGGAAGGATGGCAGGTTGTTGGGTTTGTCTGGGGATGAAGGGATAGTGCGCTGGATTAGATTTCCCGGGCATGCTGTGGTCCAGGGTGGTACCTGAGGTGCAAAGGTTCACTCCATTGGACCGTCCCCCTGATGTAGTTCTGCTACATGTGGGGGGTAATGACCTGGGTTTGCGGTGTGCAAGGGAGTTGATTAGGAACATCAAATTTGATTTGTTGCGGCTGCAATCATTTTTCCCTGATACTATTTTTATCTGGCCAGAACGGCGTGGCGTTTGGCTCGCTCTGTCACAGGTTTGAACAGAGCCCGGGTTAAAGTCAACAAAGCGGTGGCTAAGTTTTTCGTACAGAACGGGGGTTTGGCGGTTCGTCACCGGGATTTGGAGGAGGAAACGTGGCATTTTTTTACGCTCTGATAGTGTGCACCTGAACGCTATAGGTATTGACCTGTGGCAGCTGGGTTTGCAGGATGGTGTGCAGTGGGCATTTCGGGTTTGGAGGGCGACACGCATGTAAGGTGTCACGTGTGTGTGCTGTGGCGGTAGGTCTATGGGGTCTTTGAAGGTGGTGCTGAAAAATAATGGAGGTTTGGGAGGTGGTTGAGCCCATATGGAGGTATGGGCGACCTTTCCATCAGAATGGTAACAATGGTGTGTAGTAGGTTGTATCTGGAAGGAAGTAGCTGGTTGTCCCTGAGCTTGCGTAATACACGGCGTGGGGCCTTTCATGGGTGTACCGATACAACTAGTTGGTTGGAATTTATACTTTGCCTTCAAAGACCCCTAAATCAGGAAAGTTTGATAAGGATGTGTATTTGGTTAATGTTATTAAAAAATGTATTATATGCATTAAGTTATATGTTTGAAAAACATTTTGTAATTTTATTTTGTTGTACTAAAAAGGCTGCTATGGCCATTCGACTCCAAAAAGTATTGTGTCGTCTGGTCATTTGCTAGTAAAGGGGTGATAGGGAGTGGAATGTTATCTATGGGAGCCTCACGAATATGGCACATCCCTTAGTCAAGTAATGGTCCGGAGCTAAGTATCACTGGGAGGAGGGCCAGCATGACTGGGGTGGGGCAGTGAGGCAGAGGCAGTGGTTTAGGAGGCAGGACAGTGGGGGGAGTTTAGATTTAACTTGGGGGGTGGAGCTTAGCAGCGGTGGTCAGTGGGAAGAAGAAACGGACAGGATAGGCGATTTCCCACCCTCCCTCCCTTAATTTATGGTCATGGTGACGGATGGCTAATGGGTTTGGGGTGGTTTAATTTGGTAGTTGGTGCAGTATGGGTCTTTTGGGTGTATTAGGGTGGTTTCTTTTTTTGATGTCATAGCAGCGGTAGGTCTATGGGGTCTTTGAAGGCGGTGCTGAAAAATAATGGAAGTTTGGGAGGGGGTTGGGCCCATATGGAGGTATGGGCGACCTTTCCCTCAAAATGGTAACAATGGTGTGTATTAGGTTGTATCTGGAAGGAAGTAGCTGGTTGTCCCTGAGCTTGCGTAATACACGGCGTGGGGCCTTTCATGGGTGTACCGATACAACAAGTTGGTTGGAATTTATACTTTGCCTTCAAAGACCCCTAGATCAGCAAAGTTTGATAAGGATGTGTATTTGGTTAATGTTATTAAAAAATGTATTATATGCATTAAGTTAAATGTTTGGAAAAAATTTTGTAATTTTATTTTGTTGTAATAAAAAGGCTGCTATGGCCATTCGACTCCAAAAAGCATTGTGTCGTCTAGTCATTTCCTAGTAAAGGGGTGGTAGGGAGTGGAATGTTATCTATGGGAGCCTCACGAATATGGCACATCCCTTACTCATGAAAAATACTCCTGTAACTGATTATCTATGGAGCCTTTGGGGCATATAGCTCCCATTAGTACAACTAATCAAAAGGGCCAGCAAATGATGAAAAATATTATTGTTTAGACAAAATTGTAAATGTTATGAATAAAGTTATGTAGTTAATCTGGTTAAAAAAAGACATAAGTCCATCCTGTTCAACCAACAGAGAAAAAAGAAAAACGGAAAAAGGAAACCAACAAACCCAAATAGAAAACCTCCATATACACTATCCAATACCCACAGTTATTTGTTTTACAAATATATTTACTTGTTATGTACAGACAACAGGGAATGTATTCCTCTCATAGGTGTGCGCAGCCCATTGCATTAGGGTGTGCACCCTAAAGCTCAAACACACATGCCTTTCTCTGCAGCCTTAGTTGCACAGGGCAGTGAATGAACAAGATAGTGCTCTGTGCTGAGCGGCTTCCTTTTCATTCACAAACTGAAGCATACTAAACAGTTTACTATGCTTCAGTTATAATTAAACACAGGTAGTGAGTGTGTTCACTGTGTTCATTTAGAAAAGGAAGGGGCTGGTAAATGACATATTGATTAGCCCCTTCCTCCGATCTCTATCCTGAAAGAGATCGGGGGAAGGAGAGGAAAGGAGGAAAGGAGGAAAGCCAGCGGCACTACAGGGGGGGGGGGCATGAGGGGAAGCCCGGGCAGTAGGGGGAATTGGCACCTCATAGAGTGATTAGGGTGTGCCCAGGCACACCTGGCATACCCCCTGCGCACACCTATGATTCCTATATTTTAAAGCACATCTGTCACCAACAAGAACAATTCAAACTGAAGACAAAAGAGGAGGAAGGGACAGACAGCACCACTGCTTTGGTGTAGTATGTCAATGTAAGCCTTTATTAAAACAAAGTAAAAAGCAGGCCAACAGATTAATCAATTTACATGGTGGATCAATAAGGGTCCTTACAGAATAGCACATTTTATAGACCATACTGGGATAAGACAACCTGTCTTTTTTAAGGAAACATTACAGATGCTGTTGTGGAAATTTTATTAAGATGTATTTAATATATTTAATATGTATTGTCGCAGGGTCTCCCGGTGTTAGTTTTCCTGCAGCCCACTCTAAAGAGCGGACTAGGGCAGACTGATGCCAGTTGAGACCCGTTTTTGTAGTGAAAAGCCTCTCAAGGATGCAGAGAAGTGTTTGCAGAGTGAGGATATGTCCGCCAGCGAAGGGCCCCTGTGCGATGCACAGACGATCATCTGGTGGGGATTTGTTCACTCTGCAAAGACATTATCGGTTATGGGGGGATGTACGCTTTTGTCTTTCTGTGTGTCTGGTCAGCACATGGGTGGACCATGGCGTGCCCCTGATGATAATCACCCATCCACTGGAATGGTAGTATAATCTGGGTATACATTGTTCTCTGAACAATGCAGAATAAGGATTCACGCCAAACTGTAAAAACGGGAGCCTTTGGGTGCGTTATGGCCGGACAGCATCCATGATTTAAAGGCCAGCCATGTGGTTTCTTTTGTCTTACTGGAGAACATGGCTTACAGGTACAGGGGGCAGGAAATCATACACACTGCCCCTGCATAGACACACCCAGACACCGCCCTAGTCATTGTTCATTGGTTTAGATCTGTATAACTTCTTCTGTTTGCGTGTGCTTGATTGGCTGATTATGAAAGTAACCAAGCTCTATTGTTATATGAAAATAGATTGCTCCCATGGTCAGACAGTCAAGCTGTGGAGCTATGGATGTAAGAATGGTGGTCATGTCTGTGTTACTTGGGATGATACGGGAAACAGGGTCGTACTGAGATGCATTATACCAAAAGGCTGAAAGTGACAAGGATTACGTGCAGCTTATAGTGGAATTTCCACGTCAATGCCCCCTGCGGAGACTTATCATCTTGGCCAAATTATCCATTTCATGCAAACCTTTATTAGGGATCAGGTTGACATAACCACCAGGACCCTATTTGAGAACAGGTGCATACATGGGCCTGAATTACGGGGAGGAATCATGGAGTTATATGCCCTGTTCAGTAATCAGGGTAACAAACTTTCTTACCGGACGGCATGGGAATCGGATCTAGGGCAGACAGTTGGGGAGGTGGTGTGGACAAAATGGTTGACCATGGTGCACAAGGGCATACTTAACACTTTCTTGGTGGAGGCAAATTACAAAGTGCTATGGCGCTTATACCTCGTCCCAACAAGGTTGGCAAAATTATACCCTGGTACCTCGCTGAGGGGACTGTGACAGACCCAGCCAGGAGAGAGACTTTTGGAGGGGACTGAATGCTAGCCTCTTGCCGATCGATAGTGGGCTCTGGCATTTGGGGGAACGGTGCTCTTTGTGAGCTGTATGCCTGGGGACCCTTGAGGTGGTATTACTGGGGATTCGGGTCCTGGTCCCCCAGGATACACAGACTCCGGGGACCCTGGATTTGCCATATTAGAAATACTGGCTGATTCATAATGCTGGGACAAATACTGTTAGGAGATGCTGATGTCAATTCCAGCCACCTGTCTGTCTGTTGCCTGCTAGAATGTGTATTGTAAATAAGTCTAGTATGGGATCTAAGAGTCATTAGATCCCCATTGTTGTTTGTGTTAATTAACTCTGCTATTGTGTGAAGAAGAGTTCGGTGTTGATTTGTGATAATGTTGATTGGGTTTTCTGAGCTACAAGACGGCCAGTCTGGCCTAAAGGTCATGTCTGAGTCATCTAGGCTGTCTAAAGGGATTAGTTAATTAGCCCATGTTAATTAGGTTTCTGGTCACAGGTGTATGTTCAGAGTAATATGAGCAGGAGGTATACACCTCCTCTTTTACTGTATAAAAGAGCCTGTATTGCTTTCAATAAAAGAGATTCCTGGTTGAACTTACATACAGCCTGCCTGGTGTTTGTTCTGAGCTACACAACTGGATTAGAATGGCACATAGCTGTAGTTCTAGTGCCGGAGCATCACATGACCGAACCATCAGATGTTGCGATCTGCAATCTGATTCTATAGCCGCAGAGGAGTGTTGGGAGAGTGGAACTGAGCGAGCAGGGGCTCGTTACATTGGTTGGCAGCTGTGGGATTTGCTCTCCAGTTACTGGGACACTCCAAACCAGCCTGCAGGAGAGCCGTGCTGAAAGACTTACTTGAGAGTCATGGAGGGAATGGTGGGATCGTGCTTCCTTGCCGTGAACACATCAAAACCATCACCTGGATCCAAGGTCCAGATAGCAGGAGAGGAGAGTTACAGATACCAGCCACCATGGAAGAGGAATTCAGAAGGAGGTTGCGAGAGATGCAGATACAGCACAGAGGACCAGTATCAGAGCAGGTCCTGCTAGGATGGTTTGATTCTATCCGCTGCAAACTCTGGAAGGAAGCGCTAGCCCGTGAGCAGCGAAACCAGGGAAAAGTTCTCCCCTCCATCCATGTAAGGTACTGGTCGCAGCATGAAGTGCAAATGCTGTTATTGGGGGAACAGCCAAACCAGAAGTGGACAGCTGAGTTAAGCAGGCTGATCCGGGCAGAAATGTGGTTGGACGAGAGCTACAGAGCCCTCCAGTGATGTGTAGCCCAAGTGTGCCCGTGGACAGCGGATAACAGCCCCACGGAAGGCTTTGACTACGATGGCCTGGGATTATTATACTGGCTTTGTGGTATCGAGACCAATCCTAGATGACAATGCTCTTATATCTCACCATGTTCTAGAGATATGTGTGATCACTAGGTATGTGCTTCGTGTTCGAGTCAAACCCATATTCGACTCGAACATCATCTGTTCGATCATTTGCTGATATGGGCCGTTCGCGCCAAATTTGCGTGGCGTGTCACGGCCCATAATTCACTGCGGCATCGCAGTACATTGCTGGCTGATGATTGCCCAAGAATGCACTATGACCCGCATGCTTGGTCAATCACAGTACCGTCTGAACAGAGAGCCGTAATTGGCCAAAGCCAAGAAAGCTTTGGCCAAATATGGCTCAGGGGATTTAGTACACGCCTCACACTATATAAGGCCGCCTGCATGGTGGCCCTGTGTAGTGTGTGTTCTGGCGTTGAAAGAGATAGACAGAGAGACAGTGTCATTTGATTTAAGTTAGAGAAATTAGGCAGGACAGTCAGTGAGTTAGCTGCACTTAAAGTGTATTGTGTATATATATATATATATGCATCCCAGGTGTTGTGTGTGTATATATATATATATATATATTATATATATATACACTGTATTCAGTTTTGCTAGATCCATTCCTGTTATCTTCCTACTGACAGGCAGGCTTGTCTTGTATTTAGAGCTACCTGAAGAAAATTGCTGGTGTTCTTTTGATCCTATTAGTACCACAGTCAGGCAGCTAGACTATTTACAGTTAGTGTAGTGCGTCCTCCTCACAGTGTTCAGATAAAGCTACAAGTTAGTTTAGTGTGACCTCTGCACAGTGTTCAGCTAAAACTACAAGTTAGTGTAGCGCGTCCTCCTCACAGTGTTCAGCTAAAGCTACAAGTTAGTTTAGTGTGACCTCTGCACAGTGTTCAGCTAAAGCTACAAGTTAGGGTAGTGCATCCTCCTCACAGTGTTCAGCTAAAGCTACAAGTTAGTGTAGTGCGTCCTCCTCACAGTGTTCAGCTAAAACTACAAGTTAGGGTAGTGCGACCTCTGCACAGTGTTCAGCTAAAGCTACAAGTTAGTGTAGTGCGTCCTCTGAACAGTGTTCAGCTAAAGCTACAAGTTAGTGTAGTGCGTCCTCCTCACAGTGTTCAGCTAAAACTACAAGTTAGTGTAGTGCGACCTCTGCATAGTGTTCAGCTAAAGCTACAAGTTAGTGTAGTGCGTCCTCTGAACAGTGTTCAGCTAAAGCTACAAGTTAGTGTAGTGCGTCCTCCTCACAGTGTTCAGCTAAAACTACAAGTTATTTTTTTGTGAGCTCTGCACAGTGTTCCGCTAAAGCTACCCGTAGAAGGTTGGTGGTGTTTTCCTGATCCTATCACTACCGCAGGCAGCTAAATAAGCTATAAGTTAGTTTTTTGCAAGCTCTGCACAGTGTTCACCTAAAGCTACCTGTAGAAGGTTGGTGGTGTTTTCCTGATCTTATCACTACCGCAGGCAGCTAAATAAGCTATAAGTTCGTTTTTTGCGAGCTCTGCACAGTGTTCACCTAAAGCTACCTGTAGAAGGTTGGTGGTGTTTTCCTGATCCTATCACTACCGCAGGCAGCTAAATAAGCTACAAGTTAGTTTTTTGCAAGCTCTACACAGTGTTCAGCTAAAGCTACCTGTAGAAGGTTAGTGGTGTTTTCCTGATACTATCACTACCGCAGGCAGCTAAATAAGCTACAGGTTAGTTTTTGCGAGCTCTACACAGTGTTCAGCTAAAGCTACCTGTAGAAGGTTGGTGGTGTTTTCCTGATCCTATCACTACTGCAGGCAGCTAAATAAGCTACAAGTTAGTTTTTTGCAAGCTCTGCACAGTGTTCAGCTAAAGCTACCTGTAGAAGGTTGGTGGTGTTCTCATACTACAGGCAGGCAGTCGATTTTGCTAGCTGCAGTATCAGTGTATATATATGTATATATATATATATATATATATATATATATATATATATATATATATATATATATCCCAGCTTAGTGCAGCTACAGGCCATTAGTATGTCTAGAAGGCCAACAAGGAGAGACAGACAGTCACAAGCCAATAAAAGAGGGCAAGCAGGCTTGTCTAGAGGCAACAGTGCTGGTCGTGGAAATGGTGCATTCTCATCAGCACGTGGCCGTGGGACACGCTTGGCCGTGTTGAGCTGCAACATGCGGAAGACTTGGTCAAGTGGATGACCAAGCCATCCTCATCCTTTCTCACCCATGCTCAGGGTACTTTGTCTGGCAAAGCAGCTGCCAACGTGACCTCTTCCCTCGGCTCAATGGCATCAGTGACTCCTTCCCTAGCCCCACCATGTCCTCCTGAGGAGTCCCTCGAACTGTTTGACCACAGTGTTGGGTACATGCTCTAGGAGAATGCCCAGCGTTTAGAAGGCTCTGATGATGATACTGAGCTAGATGAAGGCAGTAACGTGAGCACGGACAGAGGGGGTGACCAAGAAGGACAGCAATCTGGCAGTCATGCTCCCCCTGCTGCAGCATACTGCCAGGTTTGCTCCAGTGATGAGGAGGGAGGGGATGATGAGGTCACTGACTCAACGTGGGTACCTGATAGGAGAGAGGAGGAGGAGGAGGAGGCACATCACCAATGAGGCAGGATGCCCTCCAGGGGCTAGCCTAAGGGCAGCACACTGACTGCATCACACCCCAAAGCTCCGCATGTGCAGGGCGCTGCTGTCTCTGCACGTTATTCCAAAAGTTCTTTGGTGTGGGCCTTTTTTGAGACGAGTGCATCAGATCGCACCGCTGCTATTTGCAACATATGTCTCAAGCGTATCTCATGTGGCTAAAACATCTCCCGCTTGGGCACCGCATGCTTGACCAGACATATGTTGACCTGCCATGCAGTTCATTAGCAAGCGTACCTAAAAGACCCACACCAAAAAACAAAGAGGACCTCTCCTTACTCCTCATCAGCTGGGATCTCCAACCCCACTATATCTTCAGTCCTCTCTGAGACCTGCACTGAGAGGAATGAAGGTGTAGAATTAGGTGTGTCACAGCCAAGTACTTGTGGGCAATCTGCTTTCAGTACACCGACGTCAGATTGTACCAGGCAAATTTCCCTGCCCCAGCTGCTGCACCGCCGAAAGAAATTCACTCCCAGCCATCCATATGCCCAGCGGTTGAATGCTAGCTTGGCAAAATTGCTAGCACTTCAACTGCTGCCTTTACAGTTGGTAGACTCTGCCCCCTTCCGTGAGTTTGTGGAATGTGCGGTTCCTCATGGGCAGGTACCCAAACGCCACTTTTTCTCACGGAAGGCGATTCCGGCTCTCTACCGGCATGTGTCCATGCCTCGCTGAACAGGGCGGTCAGCGGTAAGGTGCATATTACCGCTGACTCATGGTCCAGCAGGCATGGACAGGGATGTTTAATAAAGGGATGGTGAACCCGCGCAGTGGACATAAAGACTTAATTGGTAAAGTTTGGAACTGCTGCCTCCCAACAGGCAGTCACCCTAAAATGGGGACAGCTGAGATATATTAGAAATGATAGAAGGGTTTGGCGCTGTTCCTATTTAGTTTCCTACCTCCATATAGGTTACTAGATTAAAATAAATTCTTAGGTGCACCGTGCATATATCAAATATTAAATACAAATTAACAATATGAATTCCCAAGTATACCGTGCATGTGTCAATTAAATATTCTGTTGCAATATTGTGCAATCATAGGTGATACATAGACATAACTTAAATGCTTACATATGTAATATTGCTAGGGAGGGAAGAAAGGGGGGGGGTGGGGGGGGGAGGAAAGGGGGGGGGGGAAGGGAGAAGGGAGTGAGATAGGGAGGTGGGGAGGGGTGTAGGAAATCTGTTCCTAAGGAAAATTACAATAACAAGATAAAGTGCAAATGTGCTGGTGCAATCCAAAAGGCAACAGTGACAAGATAAAAGTGCAAACGTGC
The DNA here is from genome assembly GCF_042186555.1 of Aquarana catesbeiana. Taxonomy (NCBI): domain Eukaryota; kingdom Metazoa; phylum Chordata; class Amphibia; order Anura; family Ranidae; genus Aquarana; species Aquarana catesbeiana. Next base: position 88,508,061 of record NC_133330.1, read on the forward strand.
TTCAAAATTCTTTAGTAAGTCTCTTGTGTCATATTCTTGTGCTGTGGTGATAATCCTTCACTTATAATATCTCTTTGCTCTGAAAGTGCAGCCACTCACCAGATCACTTCACCCCTGCGGGGGTAGTAGGCAGTTACAGTTTTATCGCCACTGTACAGCGATCGCTGGCGGGCTCAGGATCGTGGTATATCATATATAAAAACAGAGGGAGTGCCCATAGCGTAAAATTGCTTTAAAAAAGTTTTATTACACAAAATGAAAGGGTACTCACACTTTTGCAGTAAAAATCAAGCGAAATGGTAAAAACGTCAAAACCGTCATTAATATCCTTCAGCGCTGGTACAGGAGGTGATGTTTGGGAAGCACAGATTAGGCCACGCCCTACGCGTTTCGTCGTTAGGACGTCTACGCTCCCGTAGACGTCCTAACGACGAAACGCGTAGGGCGTGGCCTAATCTGTGCTTCCCAAACATCACCTCCTGTACCAGCGCTGAAGGATATTAATGACGGTTTTGACGTTTTTACCATTTCGCTTGATTTTTACTGCAAAAGTGTGAGTACCCTTTCATTTTGTGTAATAAAACTTTTTTAAAGCAATTTTACGCTATGGGCACTCCCTCTCTTTTTATATATGATATACCACGATCCTGAGCCCGCCAGCGATCGCTGTACAGTGGCGATAAAACTGTAACTGCCTATTACCCCCGCAGGGGTGAAGTGATCTGGTGAGTGGCTGCACTTTCAGAGCAAAGAGATATTATAAGTGAAGGATTATCACCACAGCACAAGAATATGACACAAGAGACTTACTAAAGAATTTTGAAGCACGTTTGCACTTTTATCTTGTCACTGTTGCCTTTTGGATTGCACCAGCACATTTGCACTTTATCTTGTTATTGTAATTTTCCTTAGGAACAGATTTCCTACACCCCTCCCCACCTCCCTTTCTCACTCCCTTCTCCCTTCCCCCCCCCCCCCCCTTTCCTCCTTCCCACCCCCCCTTTCTTCCCTCCCTAGCAATATTACATATGTAAGCATTTAAGTTATGTCTATGTATCACCTATGATTGCACAATATTGCAACAGAATATTTAATTGACACATGCACGGTATACTTGGGAATTCATATTGTTAATTTGTATTTAATATTTGATATATGCACGGTGCACCTAAGAATTTATTTTAATCTAGTAACCTATATGGAGGTAGGAAACTAAATAGGAACAGCGCCAAACCCTTCTATCATTTCTAATATGGACAGGGATGTTACCTAAGTTTCACCGCACATTGGGTGACTCTGCTGGCAGCTGGGAAGGATGCAGGACAAGGTGCAGTAGTGTTGGAGGTTGTTCCGCCACCATGCCTCCAAAATGCCACTACTAATGATTGTGACACACCTCTCTCCTCCACCCCCTCCTCTTCTTCTTCCTCCATGGCCTCTTCCTGTGCTTTGTCCTCGGAACCAGCGGTGCTCCGTAGCCGTTCAAGGGGCTATGCAAGTATGTAGGCCAAAAGATGCCATGCAGTGCTTGAGCTGGTGTGCTTGGGGGGACAGGAGCCACACGCCAACTTAAGGCAGGAATGGTGGTTTGCGACAATGGCACCAACCTCCTCTCTGCCCTCCGACAGGGACAAATGACCCATGTGCCCTGTTTGGCTCACGTCCTTAACTTGGTGGTGCAGCGGTTCTTGGGCAGGTACCCGGGCTTACAGGATGTCCTGAGGCAGGCCAGGAAAGTCTGTGTGCATTTCCACAGGTCATATAATGCCAGTGCTCGGCTGGCAACCCTCCAAAAGGAGTTTAACCTGCCCAAGAACCGCCTAATCTGTGACATGCCCACCAGGTGGAACTCAATGTTGGCCATGCTGCAGCGGCTGCACACGCAGCAGAGGGCCATCAATGAGTACCTGCGCGACTATGGCACCAGGACAGGGTCAGGGGAGCTTGTTTTTTTCCCCATGCCAGTGGGCCATGATCATGGATGCATGCACTGTCCTGTCACCATTTGAGGAGGCCACAAGGATAGTGAGCAGTGACAGTGCATGCATCAGTGACACTGTCCCCCTTGTCCACCTGTTGGAGCACACGCTGCGAGGAATAATGGACAGGGCACTTGAGGCAGAACAGAGGCAGGAAGAGGAGGACTTCCTTAGCTCTCAAGGCCCCCTTTATTCAGACAGTGTTCCTGCGTGCCCGCCGATCACACAGGAAGAGGACGAGGAGGAGGAGGATTGTGTCAGTATGGAGGTGGAGCCTGGCACTCAGCATCAGCAGCAGTCTTTAAGGGATCAGTCCCAAGAAACACATGGACTTGTACATGGCTGGGAGGAGGTGGCTCCTCCATGTCGTCCTTAGTGACCCAGAGGACTCCGGACCGAATGCCTCAGCAAACCTACGCTGCATGGCCTCCCTGATCCTGCAAAGCCTGCGTAAGGATCCTCGTATTCGTGGTATCAAGGAGAAGGACCAATACTGGCTGGCAACCCTCCTTGATCCACGTTACAAGGGTAAGGTTGCGGACCTTATCTTGCCGTCGCAGAGGGAGCAGAGGATGAAACATCTTTGGGAGGCCTTGCAGAAAGATCTGTGCAATGTGTTCCCAGAGACTGGGAGGTTACAAACTCCTGTTTCTGGACAACGTGTTGCTGAGGCTTCGGTCAGTCAAAGAAGGATCGTTGGAGAAGGTGGCGGTCTGACCGATGTGTTCAGACAATTTTTTAGTCTGCAGCCCCAAGGTATGATCGGTTCCAGCAACCATCGCCAGCGTCTGTTTTACATGGTGCAGGAATACCTAGGGGCAAGATCTGACTTGGACACTTTCCCACCGAAAATCCTCTGGGTTACTGGGTCTTGAGGATGGATCACTGGCCAGAGCTTGCACAGTATGCAATTGAGTTACTGGCCTGTCCTGCATCCAGCGTTCTTTCGGAACGCACATTCAGTGCTGCTGGAGGCTTTGTAACCGATCACAGGGTGCGTCTGTCCACCGACTCGGTCAATCGACTGACCTTCATAAAAATGAATCAGTTTTGGATCACCACCAGCTACCAAGCACCTGATGCTGGCTGATGTAACCAAATAATTTTTTTTGAAATCTCAGATCCCTTCAAAGACTGCCTATGCTGATGCTAAGTGACTATCCTGAGTAATTATCCTCTTCCTCCTCAATGATCACGCTGATAGCTAGTAAGAACATTTTTGGTTCTGGGCGCCGCCACCAGTGCCTAAGGCCCAATTTTTCAGCCCCTGTTTAACAGGGGCGTGTAATTACAATTTTTGCTGCAATACTTTGCAGCAGGGCTCGTTCCTGCGTTCCAACTAGAGTATCTGTGAGAGGTTGCAGTGCTGTGGCACCAGCACCAGTGCCTAAGGCCCAATTTTTCAGCCCCTGTTCAACAGGGGCATGTAATTACAATTCTTGATCTAATATTTCACAGCAGGGCCCGTTTCTGCACCCACCAAGAGTGAGTGAGGACTTACAGTGTTGTGGCACCAGCACCACCACCACCACCAAAGGCCCAATTTTTCTGCCCCTGTTCAACAGGGGCATGTAATTACAATTCTTGATCTAATATTTCACAGCAGGGCCCTGTGAGGGCTTACAGTGTTGTGGCCACAACAACACCTAAGGCCCAAATTTCTGCTGAGTATGTAGGGCAGGCCCCTACTTTCAAACATCCAACTTACAAACGACTCCTACTTGCAAACGGAAGGAGACAACAGGAAGGGAGATGAAATCTACCCCTAGGAAGTGAAATTCTCTCCTGTAAGAGTTAATATGGGAAAACATTTCCCCTTTCCACTGATGCTTTATCACCAATCCATGTTTCACAAAAATACCCAAATTTTCAAAAAACATTTGTCATTGGGGACAAAAAGTGAGGTGAAATCTTCTGAAGAGGAGCACAGACAGCAAAACAAATGTCACAGGGGTGATAACCCTTCCCTATGTTTTCCAAAAAGCTTAAAATAGATTTTTTGGCTGGAGCTAAACACGTTAAAAATGTACCAGTTCAAAATTACAAACAGATTCTACTTAACAACAAACCTACAGTCCCTGTCTTGTTTGCACCGCCTGTATACTGCTGTTCAGAGTACAGAGCCTGTATACTTCCTTTTTTAATTTGGGTGCGGGGTTCCCCTTAATATCCATACAAGACCCAAAGGGCCTGGTAATTGACTGGGGGGTACCCATGCCGTTTGTCTCACTGATTTTTATCCATATTGCCAGGACCTGACGTTACATTAAAGCCGCAAGCAGTTTTAAATGACTTTTTTTCCTTTAAAAATTACATTTTGTGCAGGGACTGTTCTAAGCATGGGAAACACATGCCACTTTACAGGCATACTATAGACACCCCCCAGGTACGATATTTAAAGGAATATTTCACTTTTTTTTTTTTTTACTTTAAGCATCATTAAAATCACTGCTCCCGAAAAAAACGGCCGTTTTTAAAAGTTTTTTTGCATTGAAACATGTCCCCTG
>NC_133330.1:88513046-88628046 GCF_042186555.1 Aquarana catesbeiana
AAATTTACCTTCAAAATTGAGACACAACAAATCCCCTTCTTAGACGTACTAATCATCAAACAACCTGATGGTACCCTAGGAACGGACCTGTATAGAAAACCCACGGCGGGGAATACCCTATTATTTGCCACAAGTGCCCACCCTAATTCCTTGATACTGAGCATACCTTATGCCCAATACTTACGACTATGCAGGAATTGCACACATGATAGCGACTTCAAACGCCAGGCTAAAGCATTACGTGACCGCCTCTTGCGACGAGGTTACTCTTCCACCTCCCTACGTAAAGCTTATAACAAATCTTTGTCACGTTCACGAACCTCCCTTCTCTTCAAAGATAGGAAAGCATCTCCCCCTACAGAAACTGTAAGATTTATTACCACCTATTCTGCACACCACTATGTGTTGCGGAATATCTTAGCCAAACACTGGCATCTTTTGGCTCAACACCATATTCTAACCAAATACATCAGACACACACCGGAAGTGGTCTTCCGCAGAGCTCGATCACTACGTGATCAATTAACTACCAGCCATTACGATCCTACTAAACCTGGGTGTGGTGGCCCCAGGGGCACATTTCAATGCGGGGAATGTCCCCGGTGCCCTTGGGTCCACCAAAGCAGAACAGTGACCCTACCTAACGGAGAAATTCTGGTTCCACGGGCTTTCGCGAACTGTGCTACAAAGGGGGTTGTCTATCTTATGAAATGTGTATGCAAAGCCTTCTATGTGGGCAAAACTATTAGGGAACTTAGGCAGAGAATCGGTGACCACCTCTATGACTCAGAAAACGGCAAACTGACTACTATTGGCCGACACATCAGACTTTATCATAGATTCGATAATTCCGTGGCCAAATTTCTGGTATTAGAGGTGGTGAAACCTAGTCCTAGAGGTGGCGATTGGGATCGCTCGATATTGCAGAAAGAGTCTCTCTGGATCGAGCAACTCAACGCCACCACCCCGCCAGGCCTAAACGAGTCGGTGTCCTATAGGGCCTTCTTATGAATTTATGGTCAACCCCCTTCCCCCCCCCCCCTTCTTTTCCCTTTTTTTTTTTTTTTTCCCCCCCCTTTCCCTCCCACCTCCTTACCCCGGCACTCCCAGGGCCGAGTATCAATTAATTGACCATGTTTGCCCAAGACTCATCCCCAAAGCTATGTGGTGGCTGACACCCTCACATAATTCTATACAATGCTTGTTTAGACAATTTCTTTAAGTTTTCTTTAAGTTTTTGTATTACGTTGTATTATGTTGTTTCACTTTGTTGCTGTGCAAGGTCAGGCTCCCATCCCCCGTTATCAGACTCTGTTGGCAGACTGCCCCGTTCCTTCTCCACTGCGACGGACATATGCACGCCCTGGCAGCCCTTTGACTGCTTGCGTCTCCTCGTTTGGGAACTAGATTCCCTTTGACGGGAGCGCGCGCTTGCGCAGTAGCACCCATTGTGCACCTGCGCAGTGCGGGCGGGCAGACCCGGTGACGTCAGGGACCGCCTCCTCCAGGCCGTCCCTGACTTCCGGGTTGGGGTGCTCTTATAGCGGCCGGACACGGCCGCTGTATGAGCCTATAGCCCTCTGACGCCGCGCTCCATGAGGAGCAGTATTTGGGGTAAGTTTCACCCTCTCCATGCTTCTCCTCCTGCCTCCTTCCCCGCTGGTTGGTCTCTCCCCCTCCTTTACCCCTCCCCTCTCTTCCATGCTGGGCTTGGTTATTACCGCCCTTATACACAGTGGCGCTGCATATGTTGTGTGTGCTGTTTTGCTGATATTCTAATATTCTCTGCTCACTGCGGACTACATGTAATCTGTTACCCTGACATCTTCTGGTATTGGTTACCTACCTTCATTACCTATGTTATGGTACTCTTTATTTTAATTGAGTCACCGCTGTTGTCCCCCTCTGTTTTGTGGATAACTATTTTTTTTTTTTTTTTTTTTTCCCCCCTCCCCTCCCTCGTTACTATTGTGGAATACAAAAAATTTCCCTACTCCATTACAGCCGCTGTGGTATTGTTTGCTCTTGTTTATACCATTGACCTCAGCCCTGTGGAGCCTTAACCATTAACCGATGAGCGCCCGGATCGTTTGTATCCATTGAATGCCACGATCCACATTACCGTATGTTTTCCTCTTACTCCATTTTACCTCTCTCGTCGATCAATGCTGTAGGGGTAAGTGATGACCCGCATTACCTGTGTGCCATCCTTCATTTTCTTTTCAGTCTGACGTCTTGTCACCTGGATCTATATCATAGGTCCTATCCATTACTCTACCCCCCCCTCTCTCCCCCTCCCCCCTTTTTCCCCCCCTTTTCCCCTTTTCTCCCTTTCCCCCCCCCTTTCCCCCCCCCTTTTCCTCTCCCCCCCCCCTTTCCCCCTTTTTTCCCCCCTCCCCCCTCCCTTCCCCCCCTTTTTCCCCCCTCCCTCCCCCCCCCCCTTCCTCCCCCCCTTTTTTTCTCTTTTTTTTCTCTTTTCTTTTTTCTTTCCCCCCTCCCTCCCCTCCCTTTGTTTCCCTTCCTCCCCGTCCCTCTCTTCCCCTTCCTCCCCCCTTCCCTTCCCCCTTCCCCCTCCTTTTTCCTTTCTTTCCCCCCCCTTCCCCTCCCTTCTTTTCCAAACCACCTTTTAATTCTTTCCTTTGCACACTGGGTGTTTAAATTTAAAGTTACCGCATGGGTACCCCTCTACTCTATCACGCTCTACCTGTTTTGTGGCTTAGTGATCCACACTAAAATCATTTATTTAAACATTTTATCCACCAGAGGCTGTTTTGTTACCCCTGTGTTCGTCGCAGGGGGAATTGTTTGGGGCCCCATATGCCCACAGAGAATATTTGAACGGGTGAGCCTGTCCTTTTTATATTCTACTTGTACTTTATTGTTTATTGTATTATCTAATGATTGCGCTGTAATTACCACACTAAAAAATTCTATGCATCTGTGAATTGTTGTATATTCATTACCTGTCTCCTATGCTACATTATAGACTTTACTCTCCTGAGGAAGCGGTGAATACCGCGAAACCGGTCGAGAATCCAAGTCACTTTTGCAATCTCTGTTATCACTGGATGCAATTTATGTGGTTGTATACATTACTCTGTCCTGTATCACAACTGTATATGTGATTATTATTGTAATATTTAGATATATATATCTTTTTTTAAAAATGGCTTTCTATTAAAAATACAGTTTTTATCCTACTATTTCCCTCCATTCCTTTGTACTAATATCTAACTATCTTTAGTACCGTAATAGTCCCTTGTGTTCTTTTTTTTTCCTGTGTGTGGGGGGTGGGGACAATTGCCGACAGAAGCAGCGAACTGCGGCTCTCCCCACTTCCTGCCTCCTTTTGTTAGTAGATTTTTGGGATGATGGTACTTTATATTCGGTAACCTAACTCTTTGACCATAGGCGCTTTCCCCTACTTTAGGAGTGCTCCTGTAACAATTTATGATATTAAAGTGGATCCAAAGGCAGATGGCTTTTTACCTTAATGTATTTTAGACATTAAGGTAAAAAAAAACTTCTACAAGCAGCTTCCCCTTAGCCCTGCCTAAATATTTACCTGCTCCTAGTCTTGTTCCAGTGATGTGCACAAGAGCAGAAGCTCTCTTGGCTCTCTCTCCTCATTGACTTAGGCACAGCAGTGGAAGCCAATGGCTCCTGCTATTGTCAATCACAGCCAGTGAGGAGGGAATGGGGGGCAAGGCCGAGCCACGCACTGTGTGTCCTATGAACATAGAGTCGGCTCGGGAGCAAGCACATGCAAGTGACTCCATAGCAAACGGCTTGCTAAGGGGGCACTCAGCAGGGGGGGTGGGGCCAGGAGCATCAGTAGAGGAACCAAGAAAAGGAGGATTGGGGCTGCTCTGTGCAATAAATATATTGGTAAATATAACATGATTGTTATTTTTAAGAAATAAAACGTTTGCTTTTTTACGTTACTAATTTTGTTTAACTCTGCTGTGCCAATGTGAAAAAACAAAAAACAACATCTCCACACTTACATGACCCCGTCCATAGCATGGGTTAGAGAATCCCGCAGGACATGGTTTACAGTCTGGACCATAGAAACCCTGGCAACATCCATATACCTAAAAATAAAAAATATTTTATTTTCAGCAAGCCAGTGGCTATAAATTGTTAAAGGGTTAGTTTACCTTTTCAGAAAAGTTTAACCAAAAGTGAACTAACACCCTACACCCTTCCAACCCCCTCCCCCCTGTCCCTGCTGTACTTACCTCTGTGAGTGATGAGCTGTCAGTGTCCATAAAGCCAGTATAGCGGTTTGGGGGTCTACAATCCCCTATTGTCTTCCCCTTCTTTCTGTAGAGCTTTGGGGATGGATCAGAGCAATTCTGATTGGTCAGTGCAGGCCCATAACCACTCTGAATTTCTGTGATCTATCCTGGAAGCCTTACAGAAAGAAGCGGGAGAAGAGCGAGAACCGATACACCGGTTGTGTAGGCACTGACTGCTCATCACTCACAAATATTAGTACATTGGGGACTAGGGGGTGGAGAGGGTGTAGTCTGTTAGTTCACCTTTTCATTTTTTCTAAAAAGATAAACCTAAAGTGGTTGTAAACTCTTACCTATACCCAGCGAAGTAACTGGGCTCAGGTGACACATTAGGTGAAACAAATCCTCCTACATATGTTGTACCTGTTTATCTGCAGCCTTGTGTCCTGCACATCTTTGTAAAAATCAGATGAAAGGTTTTTCACAGACTCACAAAGCAGGGGGCAGGGAGCTGCAGTTACACACTGTACAAGAGTTACGAGAGCTACGAGAGCTGATTGGAGGAAAGGGGTCACACTTCCCTCACACAACACACAGGAACAGAGCTGAGGCTGTTAATCACAGGCTGTGTGCTGGAGATCCCTCCCCTGTCACCCTTCCTTTCGCTTGGTGTCAGGAAAACTTGTCAGAAGAGATTAATGCTCATGTTTTACAGAGAGGCAAGTAAACACTAAAGAAATATATGCTTGGTTCACATTTAAGGTCTGAGGTTTACAACCACTTTAAGCTAAATGCAGCTTTGTTATGAATGAAAACAAATACTCCAATAAATATATTCACTAGATTAATAGCAATTTTTTGGTAGAGTGCTACCTACTTTGGTTCTGTATATATGAAAAATACCCCGTGTCAGTGCAATTGCTGAAATATTTCAAAATGTGTATCAAGTGGAAGGGTCTCCATAAACATTTGAAAGAACATTCCTATGAAAGTTCTATCAGTATATCCAATGACATGAATGAACATTCGATTTTGAAGTGAATGAACTTTCTCAAACAAATTTCTAATAGTGAATGTGGTTTTCATTTGGGAAACATTTTTTATCCTGCCATCGGGAAATGAATGTTGGATTTGAGCCCCACTATTAGACAAATGAAACATTTTCGAACAAACTTCTACTATGGCCAGCTGAATGGCCAGCATTAGGGCAAATTCGCACCTTGGAGTGCCATAGTGCACTGTATATATGATCTGCATTGTCATTTACAATATCAGTCAGAGTGCCATTCAGATTACACCTGCAGTTTAATTCGTTCCGAATAAATAATCGAACAAATTTTGAGTTATTTGGATATATCCAAATACCAGAATTACAGTATAACCACTTTATCCGGGTTCATGTCATATGACGTCTCGCGCTTGAAGTGGCGATATCTGAATGATGCCTGCAGCTGCAGGCATCCTCCAGATATCATTATTTTCTGCCGACAATTCCCTGCACAGTAAAAACAATCATAGCGGCTGTTTCGCCGCTTGATTGTTTTTACAGGCGGCGGGAGGGGACGTCCAACGAGCCGGAGAATGAACCCGCTAGCGGCAGAAGTTTACCATAGAGCTGACCGAGGACCAGATGGTCCCTAGTCAACTCTTTGACTCTCGAAGGCCGGGCATGACGTTAGAACGTCACATCCAGCCCCGCCAGTTGTAAAATGGTCGTAAACTCTTACCTAAACAGAGCGAAGTAACTGGGCTCAGGTGACACACTAGGTGAAACAAATCCTCCTACATATGTTGTACCTGTTTATCTGTAGCTTTGTGTCCTGCACATCTTTGTAAAACTGTTTTTTGCCGTGTTTTCGCCTGGAAAGCCTGAGATAGATTTTTTTTTTCATCTCAGGCTTTCCAGCCTATAGGAGAGATGAGGTGTCTATTAGACCCCAGATGTCTCCATAAAGAGGACCTGTCATGCCCTATTCCTATTACAAGGGATGTTTACATTCCTTGTAATAGGAATAAAAGTGATCAAGAAGTAAAAAATTTAAGGGAAAGTATAAAAATATTTTTTTTTAGAATAAAATAAACAATAAAGAACATATATATATATTTTTAAAAGGCCCCCTTCCCCGCGTGCTCGCACACAGAAGCGAATGCATATGTAGGTTGCGCCCACATATATAAACGACATTCAAACCACACAAGTGAGGTATCGCCACAAATGTTTGAATAAGAGCACTAGACCTCCTCTGTAACTCTAAACTGGTAACCTGCAAAGAATGTTAAAGCGTAGCCTATAGAGATTTTAGTACTGAAGTTTGGCGCCATTCTATGAGCGTGTGCAATTTTAAAGCATGACATGTTATCATCATTCATCATCATTTTTCTTTTCTAGAAAATTACTTAGGACCCCCAAACATTATATATATATTTTTAGCAGAGACCCTGGGGAATAAAATGGTGGTTGTTGCAACTTTTTATGTCACACGGTATTTGCAAAGCAATTTTTCAAACATGACTTTTTTGGGGAAAAAAAACATTTCATGAATAAATAAAAAACAAAACACTAAAGTTAGCCCGTTTTTTTTTTTTTTTTATGTGTTTGTATAATGTGAAAGATGATGTTACACCTTGTAAATACTATTTACTTGGCGTAACATCATCTTTCACATTATACAAAAAAAAAAATCTAAAAAAACGGGCTAACTTTAGTGTTTTGGTTTTTATTTATTCATGAAATGCTTTTTTTTTTCCCAAAAAAAGTCGTGTTTGAAAAATTGCTGCGCAAATATCGTGTGCAACAACATTTTATTCCCCAGGGTCTCTGCTAAAAAAATATAATAATGTTTGGGGGTCCTGAGTAATTTTCTAGAAAAGAAAAATGATGATTTGACATGTAGGAGAGGAGTGCTCTGAACAAAATTAGTCCAAATTTCAAATCAAATTTTACATCGAATTCCATTCAAATTTGAACTGTAAACATATTTCTGAACTCAAAGATTGTGTGTTTAGAGTTTCATTTCGAAGTAATGCTGTTTTAGTTAGGCCAAAGGTGATATAAATTGTCATTGTAATCACAAAGGAATTTTTAAATGTAAACATTTTGGCTGCTGCATTAGAATCGAAAAAAATCAAAAATTTTTGATTTGACCGATACAAAATTTATCGATTCGAACATTTCAAAATATATAATATATATATATATATATATATATATATATATATATATATATATTTTTTTTTTTTTTTAAATCGGTAAATTCTAAGAAAATTTGATAAAATACATAACATGAATTCCAAATACGAATCACAAACTGAATGAATCAACTGAATTTACTAAACGAAATAACTAGATTAACGAATCTAAATGAAACAAAACATTTTTTTTCATCATGCACATGTCTAATTCAGATTTAAAAAATGTAATCGTAGGTGAGTGACGCCCTAGCCTTAAAGAATATTTAACCCCAAAATTTCATATTCCTGATATGCGCCTGCTGTACCATGTACTTGTATGAAAAAAGTATCCTGTTCTCTTTGTATTGCTTCCTTTGTGTGAAATCCCTGCTGTTCCTGCCAGTCCCAATCCTTTCCTATTAAAAACTGACCCCACTAAGCAGGAGAACACATCGTGGTCAGTTCTCTGGCTATGATCAGTCACCACACACACACACACACACACACACACACACACACACACACACACACACAGAGTCTTTCATTGGGAAGATCAGTGTACTGTTGCTTCTCCTCCCCCAACTATTATCTGAGAACAGAGAATAGGTGATCACTTATAAGAAAGGAAAAAAGGTTATTTATAATGTTTTTTAAATGTATACAAATGTTTTGCCTTTTATTTATATTTTAAACTGAATGGATAGTTTTACAAGGTGAGGGTTTACATATACTTCAATTGCTTTATAGTCAGATCACCAGGTTGGCTGTGTTGTGTGGCAGCACTGGATAGATGGAAATACAAATCCTTTGTCTGGTAAACCCGTATATAGTATGTATTTTGAAGGTGTATTCAGCTGTTTGGAGTTTAACTTCAATGCTTAACACAAATTTATCAAAGTGTCTAACATAGCATTTTCAATATTGAAAAATTCCAATTTCCAGGCACAGAAAACTGTTTGCTAGTTCAACAGGGCTACATATAACCTGTGACAAATCTGTGAAAAAGTTCATATAATTGTTGCTTAACCCCTACATCTCTCATTCATGACTGCCTAATTAAACTGCAAAAAGCCCTTCAAAAAAAAAAAACATTAAAGAAAAATAATGATCGCATATTCTTGTTTTTGGTACTTACAACAACTGTGCGACTGCAGTTTCTGGAACACCCAATTCTACTAGTACCATTATCAGTAAAGCTGCATTCCCTGCTAATTATACCCTGCATATTAAGGCAAAAAAAAAATAAAAATGTTAAGCTCAGGAAACTTACAGAAACAATCTCTATAATCATTGGTGTTCAACTGGTCACACTTGAAAGCTTTATGTGCATTTTCTCTTTATCATGGAGAAGCTTAAAAATGCATTTTATTGATGTGTGTCCTTCTTAAAGAGAACCTGTCATGAGAGGACTGGCATTGCTGACCCCCTTACTATAAATGTTAGTTGCCCGGCTTTTAGACCGACCCAGCGGCTTCAGAATTTTCTACATCATTAACCTGAAATAAGCTTGCAGCATAGAAAAGTTGTCCAAAGCTCGTAAGTTGTCATTTGTATACCAGCTCAGTGTCAGCGATTCAAAGTTTTGAAGCAAAAGTCAGCCACTAGCAAAGAAGGAGAGGTCAGCAATGGTTGTCTCAGTACTTCTCTGTTGACTGGTTTCCTTTAAGATTCACATCTTTGCAAGCTCTGTACCCAATTCAATATCACTTGAGATGATTGAATAACAATGTAATGGTTCTCTGCAGGATGATAGCAAGCATTTCTGACTAATGGAAGCTCTTACTATTGCACACGGAGATGTTACAACTTTGTTCCTTTTTATGCAGAAACAGAAACGTATTTCATTGTGACACTAGAATCCATCATCAGATCAGAAACCAGATTAAAGCAGGTACTGAAGTAAAGCAATGAATCGGGGGGTGGGCATACATCGTTCTGCTTGTCATTCTGGGTGAACAGATACCTTGTCTATAGCCAGTTCAAAAGCTGAGGGCATAGAAGGGTAGAATGTTCAAGAATGTAAAGCACTGGACTGTCACTGTACATATTGCTGGGCATCTCAGCTGGCAATATTTGGCACTTGGTGATAGCTGGTTTTAGCCTCCTAACGTATCGTCTGACCAATAATAATAAAAACACTCTTACTACAAGGAGGATCAGATAAAAACATAATGAAATAACATATAGGGATAGGTTTGCTCAGGCCTGCAGCACACCACTCAGCGCCAAATGGATAAGTTAATGTTTTAAACAGAGATAGAACTACAAACTGGAAAATATAAAGAATAAAAAGACTTACAGTATCTAAACTGAGTACTTAAAAAGACAGCAGCCGTTTTAAAATTATAAAATGAAAATATCCATAATAGTATACATAAACTATGGGAGTAAACATACACTATAAAACAGCGCTAATGTTGAGCAAAGCTATATAAGAAATCATGCGGCCAACTACGCATAAAAAACATCAAACAGAGAAGTAGAGAGTCCGTGAAGTGGTCAGAGGAATGTCCATAAGTGACAATACAGCCGTATCCCAGTGTGCGCCTTCCACCGGTCAGTGAAATTTCACCATGTGTTAACACTCTCCCCCTAGGGGGTCAGACTCACCAGATCTGCAAATCATAAAAGCCTCCAAGAGCAAAAAGATCTCCTCAACACCTCTCTCTCAATACCACTCCGGGGGGTTTTCAGGGGGGGTCACAACTCCACACAGATGAGTAGAAAGAAAAAAAGTGTGCACATAGCGTAATTCTGTTTATTGAAGTCAAAACCCACAATCTTCATAAAAACCCTTCAATCTATATACGTACATATAAAACAGTCAATCAAGCAAAATAAAAGAGGCTGCGTGTCACCATTCAAAAGATCAGCCGGCTCGGTGCCCAGGGGAACAGATCACTTCCTGGTTGTAGATCGGGCTGTGGTGGAACGCAAACCTCACTTCCGGCGTCGTGTAGGCCACGCTCTGACGCGTTTCGTCATATCCTGACTTCGACAGAGGGCGCCCTCTGTCGAAGTCAGGATATGACGAAACGCGTCAGGGCGTGGCCTACACGATGCCGGAAGTGAGGTTTGCGTTCCACCACAGCCCGATCTACAACCAGGAAGTGATCTGTTCCCCTGGGCACCGAGCCGGCTGATCTTTTGAATGGTGACACGCAGCCTCTTTTATTTTGCTTGATTGACTGTTTTATATGTACGTATATAGATTGAAGGGTTTTTATGAAGATTGTGGGTTTTGACTTCAATAAACAGAATTACGCTATGTGCACACTTTTTTTCTTTCTACTCATCTGTGTGGAGTTGTGACCCCCCTGAAAACCCCCCGGAGTGGTATTGAGAGAGAGGTGTTGAGGAGATCTTTTTGCTCTTGGAGGCTTTTATGATTTGCAGATCTGGTGAGTCTGACCCCCTAGGGGGAGAGTGTTAACACATGGTGAAATTTCACTGACCGGTGGAAGGCGCACACTGGGATACGGCTGTATTGTCACTTATGGACATTCCTCTGACCACTTCACGGACTCTCTACTTCTCTGTTTGATGTTTTTTATGCGTAGTTGGCCGCATGATTTCTTATATAGTTTTGCTCAACATTAGCGCTGTTTTATAGTGTATGTTTACTCCCATAGTTTATGTATACTATTATGGATATAATGAAATAACAGTTAAAACAGTTTGTGGTATTCATAACAGTGAAAAGACAAAGCAAGCAACAATACCTTATAAATTGTGAGTCCTAGATTCAACAAATATAGTAATACAAAATACAGCTCGATATTAACTACTAAATACATAAATCAAACATGATGGGTTATGAAGTAACAGCTTTAACAGTGCCACCACCCCCATAGCTGGAACTACCCAAGTCACATAAAAGGGATTTTTACCCGCCCTGTGAGCTTGGTATCAGATGACCGCATATTTATTTTAAGACTTACACCAGAAAAAAAGTTGCGTAAGAGGTGCCATCTGGTTTTTTATGGGAAGAACCACAATTCTCTAACATATTTCTATCTGCTTTGTCATTTTTACACAAGAAAAACAAGATGTTAGTGAATTGATTCAAGTTCACTACATATTTGGAAAGGTCATAAAACATAATAGTGAAAGAAAATCTATAGTTTTGTTTGGCTGCCTTTGTAGCATCACATGTGGCTGTTAACTGATATTAAGACCCTGCTTAAAGCGGAGTTCCACACAAAAATGGAACTTCCGCTTTTCGGAACCCTCCCCCCCTCCGGTGTCACATTTGGCACCTTTCAGGGGGGGAGGGGGGTGCAGATACCTGTCTAAGACAGGTATTTGCACCCACTTCCGGCATAGACCCTCGTCCCCACCGCGCTGTCTCCTGGGAACACACAGCTCCCAGGAGAGAGCGGGGACCATTTGGGACGTGCAGCGCGACTCGCGCATGCGCAGTAGGGAACCGGGAAGTGATGCTGCAACGCTTCACTTCCTGATTCCCTCACCTAGGATGGCGGCGGCAGCTGCCGAGTACCGAGCTGGTTCTCGGCGTCCCCTGCCGACATCGCTGGACCCTGGGACAGGTAAGTGGCCATGTATTAAAAGTCAGCAGCTGCAGTATTTGTAGCTGCTGGCTTTTAATATTTTTTTTTTTTGGCGGTGTGGGTGAACCCCCGCTTTAAGTAACGCTGTCAAGGGTTGAGAGAAGGTTGAGCAGCAATAGCTTGTGAAAGAAGAAGCTTACACTTCTCAGTCTGGTGGCTGATGTGCTAACATTTTGCATTCTTATGCAGCTCCTGAAGCTAATACTATCTGATACATCTGGTGGGTCTAATAGCCTGTCCTCATACCTGACTACTGTGCATACGCCCATTGACACCTTGTCACTGAGGGGCTCAGTAGTGACATGGGGGCAGCAAAAGAACCAGAGCAACCAGCGGGAACATCCTATTCCCTACACCTGAAAGTGTTGGATAGTATGGAGCTCTGTAAGATAGCAAAATATAAAAAAACTTGAGTATGTGAGAATAAGGCTGCTACTTATACAGACTATTGCTGCACTTCATTACTCACCCCCTTACAGGTGGAGCTTTTCAAATTTTTTTTTAAGATACACATGCAAAACAGATTAGCATGATGTATGTAATCATCACTTATCCTCTGTCCAGGCTATACACACTAAAGTGTTTATATGGTCTGAAAAGGTAGCAAAATCACTTTTAAACAAGCCCTCATTCACCTCAGTAGCTATAGACATTATAGATAAATTTATCCACAAAGTTCATAATGGAGATGGATAACTGAAATCAAAACTCTCATTCCCCTTTTTATTTTCTATGGAAGGAACATCTTGGAAACCCTCTAAAATGTAAACACACGTCAGGTGTTTCTAAGCTATTAGAAACCAATGGAAACCCGACTTTAGAGTATTAGTTTTGATGTTTGAGAATAAATTACTTTGCATTACATGCAACTAGAGAATTTGAAGATGGTGTGTTTTAAAGCTCTTATAAGAGTGTGTAAATATTTTATTGTCCATAATCTGTACACTGCACTTTAGGCCCCTTTCACACTGCTGCGATTTCGAGGCCGCGATTTCAGGGATTTCAGGGAAGGCCTGTGTATCAAAGTCGGACCAAAGTAGTACAGGGACTACTTTGAAGTTGCACAGATATGAATGGTTATCATTGGGAATCATGGGGAACAACTTGTCATGCGACTCTGATGTCCAAAGTCGCAGGAAAAGTCGCACAAGTGTGAAAGAGGCCTTAATGTTTTATCATTCCTGTTGCATTGCATCATTTGTAATTATATATAAACATGGGAGTGACCATATTTTCTCACTACAAAACCACCTGGTTTGCAGCGCTACCCACTGGTGGGCTTTACTGCCCCTTCTTACAGTTTCAAAGTCTATGGGGTTGGTTTACTAAAGGCAAATTGACTGCACTTTGTAAATGTGGTTGCACACTGCAAGTACAGTTGCTCCAGAGCTTAATAAATGAAATGAAGCATAACTTTGCAGAGAACACCCAATAACATGCAAGGGAAAAAAAAAATCATTTTTTGCTTTCACCTGATTTGATGATGAAATGTGCATTAATGCACATTCAAAGAGTTTGTTCACCTTTATTACTTTTGCCTAAAACCACCCAATGCACTGCAGTCTTATGTTGGTCCCCGATTTGTAAAATAATGCTTACTTTGTTTGATGTTTATAACACTGCCCCCCCCCCCCCCCCCTTCTGCTAATGGCAGGACATACCAAGCACTGGATGCACAGCCCTGGAACTTGAGAACCAGCACTGGGCTTCGTTCCCTTCCCACGCATTAGCAGTCTGCTCATTTTCACTCTCACAGAATGCTAAGCTGGACGGTTTTTTTTTTTTTTTTTTTGTCAAATGTTAAGGTGAGCTAACCCTTTAAGAAAGTAGACATAAACAAGAATTATTTTTTCAGTTACCAAGTCTGTGGTACCCTCTGGACATGGAGCAATGGAATCACAGCTGGAACATGAACCCTGGAAACAAACAACATATTATTCTGCAGATTTTCAACTTATTATACATCAAACTATATATGAACCTAAAAATAAAGCACTTGTGTGATTCATATTTAACATGCATTCCTAACAAGAGCAAAACCTCCATTAGATTTACCACCAATTGTGTACTGTAAGGGACTGCACAACGGATACAAACTAAATACAGTAGATTGTTTCAGTTTATCCTCATATTACTTAGTAGAGTTGGGCGAACAAGTTTGAGACGAGCAAAAGTTCAGCACGAACATCGCCTGTTCAGCAAACACCCAAATTTGCGGGGCACTCAGCGGGATGTTTGGTCGGTGACATCATAAGGGGGACGGTGCCACCAGGTGACGTCAGCACGTGGTCCTGCCCCTTACCTATTTAAAAACGGTCAAACAGCGGAGCAGGCATTCGACAGTTAGCCTTTGTCACAGGCGGAGTGTTTTTTCTTTTTCTAGGTCCGTCGGTACGACAGGCGTCATGAGTGACGATGGATCTACATCGGGGGATATTGTTTTCTATTTTTTTTAACAAGGAATTGTCAAAAAAAAAAATGTTGACACTTTTTTTGGTGAATGAGTAGAGGTACATTGTGGGGGCCCCTTGTTAAAGGGGGCTTCCAGATTCCAATAAGCCCCCTACCCACAGACCCCCACAACCACAGCCCAGGGTTGTCGGGAAGAGGCCCTTGTCCCCATCAACATGGGGACAAGTTGCTTTGGGGCCTCAAACCACCCCCCATGTTGCGGGCATGTGGCCTGGTATGGTGCGGGGGGGGAGCTTGCTCGTCCACCCCCCTCCTTTCCTGACCTGCCAGACTGCATTCTCGGATAAGGTCTTATTAAGGATTTTTGGTGTTGGGTTCCTCTTAAAATCCATACCAGACCCAAAGGCCAATGCCTGAAAGCGCTGACCGGAGTGTTCTGGCGGGGGGCGTCCCGCTGTCAGAACACAACAGCTCAGCGGTGGGAGATCGCTGTACTAATGTCGGACTGTTAGTACAACAGTCAGGTTTGTTTCGTTCAACACGCTGGGTTGAACGAAAAAAAAAAAAGATTAGTGTGTACCAGGTTTTAGGAACTGGCACTTTTTTTGGATGTGTCTTAATAAGGGGCTATGTCCTTGTTCACCATCTCAAGTCCTAGCACATAACCCCATGTGTCTACTGTAAAGCAAATCAGTATGCAGTAGGAAAGGTTAATCTAAATTATCACTACACTACAAATTGTCTTTTTTGGATAAACCTGTGTAATGACAATTTGAATGCCTTAATTACCTGTATTACGTCTTCCAGTGTCTCATTGCATTTAGCTGGCAGAATTGGCAAAAAGCCAGAGGGTAATAAAATGCCATCAAGAACATGGATGACACCATTAGAAGCAATTATGTCGCTATGGCTGAGAGGGATTCCTGAGTCTCCAAATAGAATTCTCCCCTAAGAAAAGATGAAAAAGATAAGTTTACATTAATGATATACCTGAGCCACAGCACAGAAGAGCAAAGGGTGAAGTGTCAGCTACATGAAACAATCATATTACATTCATATTACATTCTCCTGGCCTTATGTCACCTAACATGACAAATATATATGCTCTGTATAAAATTAAATAGGCACAATTCACTAAAATGAATGTTATTTTAAGGCTACATGTACACTAGCAGCTCTTAATCTTGAGTTTAGGAGCTTTTGGCGTTTTTTTGGCAAAGATCCTAAACTCAACTCCATAAAAGCCTATGTGTCCATGTATACATAGACTTTCAGCAGAGTTTAGGAGCTGCTGCGGTTAGGAGAGTTTCAATCTCCCTCTCCTGAATACAGAAGAATCGCGTTCAGGATAGGAACATTTTGACCGACAGCCGTGGTGAAAACCGCGGCAAACTCATGACGCAATTTTTGCCGCGTTTTGCATTTTCCTGTGGTCGCAGTAAATGTAAGCAGGGTGTACATGAAGCCTAATTTGGTTTCTTATATTATAATATTTGTCTCCTGGAAATATCCTGTTCACGGTCTTAAATGAGATGCTTTAAAAGTATGTACCAAATACAGCATTCATTATGCATTTTTGAATTGTGCAATGTTGATGCTTTTATAAAATCCAAGTGAAAAAAATACATCAAAATTTCATAACCAATGCTGTAAGTCTCCGCTATATGCTTGAAAAGTGCTTTTTGTACAAAGTACATCAAGTTCACAGAACTAGGTACAATCACAGTTTCCAGATTCTATATTGAAACCGTAGAACATCAATGTTTCATATTCCAGGAAAGTAAAAAACGACAGTGTACTAAGGACAAAAAAAGGACGTAGTAAAATAAGACACTAGTTTACTTACCTCCCGAGTCACATTTATCTTTATAATCTCATTTGAGGTAGTCAGAATATGTGGCATTATAATTAATCTATCCAAAGTGACCTAAAAGAAGCAAACCAGAATAACAATGAACAATTTACCATTCCCTCGCAGTCAGTTAAAGCATTTTTCTTACCCACATTAGGCCTAATTCAACCACTGAACCAAATTGACCCTGTAATTTTATAAGTAGTGGATGATAATTAGTAAGCTCCATCCCCCTCTCTAATCTTAGGAGGAGTAAATAATTTGTCAGGAGTGCTCCAGTCTTCATATAAAAGAGGCTGAAGTAAGGATTATACCAAGAAAGTTCTTTATAGTCTTAAGCCCTTTCAGGGATCCCAGCCTGGTAACACCACTAGGAGAAGCTACAGGTTGTTCCATTTTAAATGTGACTTTCACAGCATCGATAAGAGCTGATTGCCTTTTTAGCCTTGGAACTATTTCAGCTGACTAATGGCCCATATACACAATCTGAAAATCGGATGAAAAATAACGCTTTCAAAGCGATCGTACAATAATCGAATCGTTAGTACAGAGCTTTCGAGAGCCAATCAGGACACTTCATCCGATATTATCCGATGGGACAAACACGAACATTTTTCTCGTATGATACCAGATCATACGATTTTCGTTTATCCAGTACAGTTGTCATCCGAAAATACACTACAACACAAGACATCACTTTCCGATTTTTTAATTCTGCCGTATGAGAATTTTCGTAACTTTAGTAACCTCTCCATTTTTGCTAAATATGTGACCAGCATGAAAAAAAAAACCAGATCTGTCATCTGATTTTCGGATCGTTTGTACGGGCCATAAGGCTCCTCAGGAACAAACACTGCCAAATAAGGGCTTGTGAGATCTATCTTCAGACAGTACATCTTGCTCCAGATGGCATAGAGGCTGCTATAGCTGTAGAAATTTCAGACAAAGATTCTGGATAAGAAGGCACAGAACTGCAATTACGACCGCTGCATTCAGTATAGGGAACAGAGCGAAGAGTGTGCCCATCCAATACTCAAGCTAATGATGCAGCATATAGTTTCTCAGCATGTTATCCATTTCTGCAGGAATCAAAAGAATAGGGAAGTAATGGTAGCATTAACTGTTACCAAACAGTGTATTAGCATCCACTGCTCAGCTCAGATGATGTATTCTTTAGGAGTGGTCAGAGGCTGGATCACACCAGAAGCTGTGCCATGAATCTGGACTTGGCTAACTAACTCATTACCCAAAGGTTTGGAAAGCGCCACTTGGGTTAGAGTGATGCATTCTAGGAAATCTTCTGTCCAGTGGGGTCTGGGTATAGCCTCCAAGGTGTTGCCGAGGATTATCCAATCTGCATGTAGATGTATTGATTGAAGAAAAAATGCTGAAGTATCCTGGGAGTGGGAAAGGTTACACCTGGCTAGCCAATGGCTTTTTGTTTGCCAATGTCAAATTTTCCTCTAAGCGAATGCATATAACCCAATTGTAACAGAATAACAGAAATCTGTGCCTATGAACAATAACAAAAGAAATATTTTTCATATGTTAGCTTATGTCTGTACAGTTTTATCCAAGAATCAGTGGACCTTTCCATTAGGCTGGATTCAAACTACTGCATTGCAGTATTGCTTGTGTTACCACAATGCACAATAACAGATAGAACGTTGGCGCATTTTATATTGCTGTTCATTTTAAACGGTACACCAATGCACTCGCAGGCTCTGCTCACACTAGTGCAACTTGTCATGCAACTTTGGACACGTTGCAGCCCATTGATTTCAATGGCGCCCGTTCCTACCTATTCACCTTAACGTCACAGCGACCTTATAAAAGTTCCTGCACTACTTTGATGCAACTTTGTTGTGACTTGAGTGCTAAAGAGTGTAAAGTCACATGAAAGTGGCAACTTTGGAGTCTCACTAGTGTGAACTGAGCCGCAATGTATTACTGTGTGCTACAGTGTGATGCTTTTGAATAAAAGGTCAGATTTGATTTTGGTGTTGGGGTGCAGGTCAAAAGTATTGGACTGCCTGAAGGCAACACAAGCAGCTTTTTTTTTTTAGAAAGAAATCACAGCCTGAGCAGAAAAGCATATACCCTGCCAGCATGCTGTAGAGAGGGCTTTTCTACTCAGGGTGTGGCTACATTCTAAAGGAAGGAAACTGCAAAAAATGGTAATACTGTATTTAACCACAAAATAAAACATATATACACATTTAACTCCATTCCATTAACACATGGAGCGTGGCTTGGCCCCGTCCCCTCTCTCCACTCGATTGCCAGTAGTGGGAGCCAATGGATATGAGGAGGGAGAGAACCAGGAGAGGCAAGGCTCACATGCACATCGCTGGATCAAGATGAGGCTCAGGTAAGTTTAAGGGGGGGGGGGGGGGGCTGGGGGCGCTGTTGCACACAGAAGATTTTTTACCTTCATTAATAAAATGCATGAAGGTTAAAAGAAAAAAAAAAAAACTTTCGTCTTTACAACCACTTTAATGTAATATGCATGTCTGTATAAGCGTTTTTTTTTTAAATCTTTTATAAGACATACGTCCATAAAATGAATGATATTCTAATACAATATACTTACGGAGGCTACAGAAGAGATGTGATACTTAACCAATTCCAACAGTTTGTTTTTAGCCTGAAATAGCAACAATATTATTTACAAGTACAAATACATTAGAACTGAACACATTTTTAACATCCATTTCATCTGCGATCTATGAACTGCTGGTGACATAAATTGTCCAGTTTATCCTAAATTATATTTTAGATATAGGTGGAGTCTGGTTGGCGTTAGTCCCTGGCCTCTTATAAGTTATGGATATTCCGACAGTGGCACCTCCCTGCCATAATTCTCTCTCCACCTGAAAGATTTAAGCATTTGGTTTTTTCTTCTCCTAGTTTTATCTCCTCCATTCTCCATAAGGCAAAGAAAAAAAATAAAACTGGATGAGTGGAAAGTCCCCATAATGACCACAACAAGGGTGTAAACCCAGGAATATAAGTACAGATGTCTTAATTATGAAATCCCCCCAAAATGAAATAAATTATCAGGTCATTTAACTCTGCATCACCTACTAAAAATTAAAATCATCTTTACCATTTAAAGTTGTCACTCTCATAGTATATTTTATAAGGGTATATAAACACAAGTGGTGTGCTCCACGCCATGATCAAATGTATTCTGTTAAGGCTAAACAATGAGCTCAGGAGGTGTTCATTATAATCATAAAGGTGCCAGTGCAGTCAGTTTCCAATTAATGGAAGGCCATTAAGAAATCTTAGAAAATATATTGATTTTTTTTTATGGTCAAGCAGAAGTCTTAACAGCAGTCAAGCTTCTCTGTAAGACTAGAGTATAATTTTATACTTATCCTAGGAACACTGTATTCTATCCATGCTTGTCCTCTGGGTCTGTAGAGCTCTAAAGCGGTTTTCTTACTCTATGGCAGCTCCATACTGATATACCATACTATACATTAAAGCTGAACTCAAGGGAAAGTTCTAAACTTCCATAAAAGTGGGCCCCACACATTCCAAAGGTTAATTGCTTGTTTTTTTGTCTCAGCTTTACTTAACTTATCCCTTGCTTTCCAAGCAGCCGGTGATCACCTATTTTTGTCAGATCTGGACAGTGCTTTTCTGTCCTCACATACAATGCAGGACTGCTGGTCCTGCATTGTACGTGATGAAGTCAAAGTGTGACTGATGGATGGAGCACCTTTGTGGGACCAGTTGCATGGAAATAAGGGGAAAATATATTTTTACAATTTTTCCCAATAATGTAAGTAGGTATACATCTGAACCGACATCTTGTGCATCTTGCTATGGTCTATGCAAAAGAGGAACACATAATTGTGAAAATTCTAAGTATATCTAAAAGTGATGGAAATCCCCTTGTCATGGAAACAAATGTCTTCATTGAAGATTTCCCATATTTTCTTGTTTTGGCGATAGCTGAAAAGTTTGGATTTAACCTCACTTTCATTGCTAGTGACATGATCAATCAGAGCAAATCTCCTTATGGTCAGCAATATAAACCTTGTGCTTCTATTTCCTCACTACTCCATCCAAATCGTCTTCTAAATTTGTTATATAGCACTAAACATAATAACATTTTAGAAATGAACTCCTACCCGAGTCAAAAGATATATCAATCTTCCATCTCTTAAAGAATCCACAGCCTTGTTACTTGGGACAAGAACAGTGAAGGAGCCATGTCCATTTAATATTGGGGGAAGATCACAGTTCTGCAAACAGAAAGATATGTTTTGTATATGCAGCTAAGTTTTACAATATTGAAACAGAAATTATAGGATAAAGTAGATGGTAATAACGTAGACTGATTTAAGCAACACTTACAATGTGACTGACATGATTTAATTTCCCTAGACTTAGGGACGCTGATTTACTAAAGTTGAGAATCTTCACTTGAATTTACTTAATTTAGCCAATCGCGTGGAAAGCATCTACAGACTGATGAAGAGAAGTTTTATTTTCCCACAATTGGATAATTGAAATGAATATTCACACAATTTTTGAATGAAGATTGTCAATTTATTTAGTAAATCAGCCTCATTTTGCCCATTTAAAAAGCAGTGATATGGCTGTTCCTTAAGTTTTCGTTCAGACAGGTACTGGTACCCATCCTGCATGCACGCTGCCTTTGTTTTTGCACCTTCATTCACCCCAGGCTGCATGCACGCAGCCTATAGAGGTGGATGCAGACTCAGTCACTGCATGACCCCGGATGCACACTGTCAGAGTTGGGGGTCATGCAGCCGCTCCTGCATGGCTGTCAGATTTTGACATGTAGGTGTGACCATGGAGCTGCTTCTGTTGGCTGCCTGCATATAGCTTGAGGCATATAGCTTGAGGCAGATTTAGGCACAAAAACAAAGGAAGCTTGAACAGTGGATAGGTGCCAGCACCTGTTTGAAAGAAGCCACAAGTAAAAATAAACTCTGCAAATTTATTAAGCAAATGTGCTTTGCACTCTGCCACATTCAGGAGTCTAAGGCTCGGTTCACGTAGGGGCGACTTGTCAGGCGACCTAGTCGCCTGACAAGTCGCCTCCCGTTCTGTGCTACGGAACCGTTCTAATAGGAGCGACGCAAGTCGCTCCGACTTAGAAAAAGGTTCCTGTACTACTTTGGGGGCGACTTGGGGCGACTTGCATAGACTTCTATACAGAAGTCGTTTTGCAAGTCGCCTCAGAAGTCGTTTGCAGGTCGCCTCGCTGAGGCGACCTGCAAGTCGTGCCGCCCCTGTGTGAACCGGCACTAAAGCTGCCAGAGCCCAATAGTAATTAATTAGCAGCTGTTTAAGAAAAAGAAAATTCAAGAATGAGAGCATGTGACGCATCAATGTGACATAACTAGCCCTCCTCTAGTTACAGAGTTCTATCTACTATTTTAGGTAAAGAGAGCTCTGTAAGATACTGAGGGGAGCATAGTGCAGCTCATATTTCATGAATGAGTTGGCTGTGGTATGCAGTAGCCCTGCATAGTATAACAGAGAGTGGACCGCGATAAATGACCCCATAGTGTACAGAAAGGTAGTGCTGTACTTTAAACATGTAAGAATTAAGCTGAGTGTGGCCTGAGAGCTAAATTATTGGTGTTTCGTGTTATATACGTTGGCCAACAGTGACAGGAAGTGTGTTATTCACAGGATTACCGAGAGAAAAAAAACATACCCGTGCTATTCCTTCAGAGCCCTGTGCCGTGAATAGTGGCTCCAGTGCGCATGCGCAGAAGTGACGTTATTGTGGCTCGTCCAATCATGCGATGCATACTAGCACATGATAACTTTGCCTTGCAGGTTTTTTTTTTTTTTTTTTAAAGGCTGCGATTTACTACTGCTTTAAGAGCAGCCTTTTAGCAATTACAGAATTGCTGGCCCTGCAAGTGCAACAAGGCAGATCTATGACCCTGTAAGAGCAGTCAGGTCTTCAATGTAAATTTCAGTGGACCTCTCCCTCTTCAATCAATATGGCCCTTGACCTTCTAGTAACACTCAAAGATTCCTTGATCTGTTGGCAAAGGATCTTTCTCGCAATATCCAAGGGGTAAACTTCTACCTAGCTTCTCTGTGACTCCTCGGCAAGGAAGGTTTCTTACAGGTTCTTCCTCCGGGTAGCTATCCTCTTGACCAGCTCCTTCTGGGTAACGCTCTTCAGCAGGTTAGATAAAATTCTGGAGCCTCAGCACAAGCCGAGGATGAGGCTAGGCTCAATTAAACAGATGTTCCAAAGACACATCAAGCCAAGGCAGAGCTCACGAGGAGAGAGCTCCTATGGAAAGGTGCCCCAAATATTTATCTTCTAAACCATACCTATAAACAAGTACCTCATGGATTAGAGGACTCTGAGTCACCACTCTCTTTGCTGGACCCCCTTTCGCAGTAACAGGCAGAAGCAATCAACACATTCAAATTAGGGAAGTCATACATATAGCACCCTCCTAGCATAGGATGATAGGTAAATCTGTTTTTTGGCTTCTTCTGTAATCAAGCAGTAATCACTGGATCTGATCTGATCATGGTATCACAGGCTGGGAGTTTGTTTCCAATGTCTCTAGAAGCAGTTTCCAGAGTTTATGGTGGGAATTTCAAATAACAGGCCAATTTGACTTTCCAGCCTACTATGATTCTAGAATCCTCTTGAATACAGGGGAAACAAATCAGCAGCATGTGAAACACAGTGCAGCCCAAAGCCATCTACAACTGCTCCACTGATTACAGAGGAACCAAAAACTAAAGATATCCTAGCAACCTAGCTAGGAGGGCGCTATATCTATAACCAGGCAGATTATGTTGAGGTGGATTTAAAAAAATCACAAAGCCCTTTTTCAAACCACTGTAAAGAATACGCCTGTAAATGGCTATGTGTGCATGTACACATAAGCTAACAGAGGTGCTTTTACAGGCGGAAAAAAAAAAAAAAGCCAAACACCTATAAAAGTGGCAATTTTTAAGCCTAGTGTGCATGAGGCCTTGCATCTCACTTTCATCATAATCCAAAACAAGAGGTCCATTTCTCAGTTAGAATAGTGAGTGGAGCCATACAAATCATTCCTTTAAAGCCCTGGGTGTACTGTATGTCCAGTACAACTGGTTTACAGCCCAGATACAGCCTAATTTTATGGAGACATTTATTCCTACCTTAAGTTATTTTTAGATGCATAAAAGGTATTCTTAACCTTTTACTACTAAACACTAAGGAAAGAAAAGCTGGTATATTTCCTTAGAATAATAGAGTGCTTCAGAATTTTGGGTTATTCATTTTCACTTATTTTGTAAGAAACTAACAGAGCTTGAAAACCTGAATAGAGTGCAACCATAAAAAAGAAGCAGAGTTAACATTCTCACACTTGTTCTCACCAGTTAATTCCGGATTCCACATTATGCATAATTCATCTGAAGTGTGCAATGCCATCATCAGGGTTTCTAAACAGTTTAGTGGAATTGGCAACACTGGAGGTGAGATTTCATCAGCCCCCTTCAAATTACTTTTTTTAACTAAAAACTCATCTGTAACTTTTATAAAGGAAGTGTCTGATGCTACAGGTTGTGCCTGACTTATTTATTTCTGATTACTACGTGTTCTTGTCATATGTTCCTTATATATTACAAAAATCACGCTCTCCATAGGTTTAGTTTGAATTACCAGGTATGTGTCAGGTTTACTTTAACTATGGCCCACTGTCAGAACTCAATCAGGTTCAGCCCTGTTCCTAGACACCTAATGGATAGTATGATAAACCAAAACCTCCTACTGCAAGTATTATACTCAGTATTGTACATGTAGACCAGTCCTGGGAAAGAAAATACTGTAATGTATACAGAAAAAACAGGCGGTGTTATACCTAGTATTATTAGTGATGTTAGCAGGGAACCTGGAGAATAACATCTCCAGTGTTCTCTACTTGCTAAAACTGTTCACCAACTCAGATCCTCCTCACTAATCAGCCAGACATTGGGAAGTGTAAATGGAGAGAGTGTAAGCTTACTGTTTCTTTACAGTGGCTAGGGGATGGGGGAAAAAGGCGCACAGAACAGGACACGCATGTCACTGGACTGGTTTAAAGTATAAAAAAAAAGAAGAAGAAGAAGATTAAACCCAGTTCTAAACAAGTGCTGAAAAAAAACCACAAGGTCAAAACTCTGGAGAATACCATGGATATCACTTACCATTAATTTATACATTCACATCAACGAATGATAAACTTGCATATAGTACTATCCATGTTCAAATACATTTGCATGCTTCAAATATATTTGCTGGCTTCAGTTATCAATCATTATTAGCTGCCCATGATAACCATAGAACCTCTCCACCCCCTCCCAATCTCTCATTGCTGAAGTATGAAACTGATGGATAATTCAGCAATTAATTATTTGACTTGAAATATATCTTGGTACAGGTTATACACCCTCTGCACATGTGAGGAGCTCTATGAAATATGGCAGTAGTAGATTGCATAGAACTTTGGGAACTTTCTGGCTGTAGCACGGTGGTTATGGTTCCAGGACAACATTAGCAGTTTACTAACTGATTTCATCTGTCGTATGGGATCACTCTTTAAGAACAATATGATTTTTTAATTTCTTACCTCCAACAAAGTTTCAAATCGGCTGAATCTGTCATCTGTGGCAAGTATGTCACCAATGGTCATCTTGAAAACAGTTAAACAAGTGTCACAAATATGTTACATATAACATGATAGCTTACATTTGTCATGATATAGGTTTCAGGCACCTTGCGCAGCCTGCAGCTTAAATAAATAATAGTAGTAGCTACTTTTAGGAAGTGAGGCACATCGACAGTTGAGAAGGTATCCCACTGCCAGAGTCCTGGAGAATTATCTCCTGGAAAATCCGTTTTTTTAATTTAATATTTTCATTCTATCGTGTTGAAAAATCCCCTGATTTGCAGCCGCCACTGATCAGTGTATGGCTAGCTTTAGTCGACAGTCAGAGAACAATGCCCTGCTCATCCATTTTGTGAAGGTGTGACATGTACAAACAAGTGACTTGACTAGGGTAGATCAGAGGTAGCCATACTGCTACTAATAGCCCCTATACCTCCAACCCCCCTTTTCCCATTAAAACACACGATACCAGTTGGAGGTAAATGGACGTCCAGCCTTTTATTAAACACCATAATAAATAACACTTTGACAATTAAACAAAAGCTAGATGTCCCCAGCAAGAACACTGACTCAGGGACATTAACACTTGTCCCACATACCATACAGGCCTACCACTACCTGGTGCCTCTTAGTGGACCACACCCAACCAGAGGATACCATACCAATGATGGTTTCCCACTTGTATCCCACCAACAGATTAGTTAACCCCATCCAAGGGGTCCCAACAGCCATCTCTAAATCTACCCTTTAAACCGACTTACCCCATAACAGGATGGGAGGGCGGGACATTCCCCTGATGTCTTCACACGCCGACGGCTACGGTACCACCCCTTTCTCCAGACTTTTCTCCTGTGCTCCTCCCCATCCCCCCGTCTACTCCACCAATCACGTAAGTACCAAACCCCCACCTAATCTCTTTGTCACGTTAACTCCGATCTGTCTTGTTCCCCTTCCCCCCTGTCATGCCGGCCCTATGCTTTATTCGTCCCTCCTAGCTCCGGGCCTTCCTATTTTAATGCCCCGCTGTGTTCTGCTTAGCTTTCCTGACTCTAAGGTGCTCTTGTCAGTGACAGTGTCAGTGCAACATCGACCTTACTGTGACATGCGCTACATTCTGCATTAGGTAAAACAGTCTTAGCCCTCATGCACACAGGCTGTTAAAAAAACGTTATGAAAACGCCAGTATCTTTGCAGTGATTTTTTTTTACTTTTTTCAGCTTTTTTCAATAGCGTTTTTTAGCGTTTTTGAGCGTTTTTCCGCGTTAGCGTTTTTGAGCGTTTTTTTTTTTTCAATTTTTTTTTTTTTTTTTCAATGGATCAAAAACGCTAAAAAACATTGGTGAATGACGTTTTTGAGCGTTTTTGAGCGTTTTTCAGCGTTAGAGCGTTTTTACAGCTGAAAAACGTCTTTCAGAACCCACTGGTCCTGGGTTTTTTTTACAGCTTAAAAACGCCTATGCCACTTGCAGCTCAAAAACGCCTAGGTGGGCATGATGCCATAGACTAACATAGACAGGCCTTTTTAAGCTGCAAAAAAAGCTCAAAAAAGCAGCTGTAAAAACGTCCGTGTGCATGAGGACTTATACCTGACACAATACATTTCAAACTTGGTTTTAGTTTGATACAAACAGCAAAGTCAGAGAATTATCTGTGGAAAAACTGACATTTGTGGACAGGACTAAAATAGAAATGATAAAGGTTCAGGCCTATAGGCTGCATTTACAAATTCATATTAGTCCAAAAATTGAATAATACAATAATAAAAGATACCTTTTGTTTTTCAATAACTTCTGTGTTGTCATATGTAATGAATTTGTTGATAATATGGATAATGCCATTGGCTGCTGGTAGGTCTGATCTTGTAATTCTGTAAGTTTCACTTGGCTTGGAGGATGTAGTGAAACCCTGTGAGTCAAGTGTAGCAAATAATGTATTATATACTAATAAGAAATATACAGTATACGCAATGACACTATTTAAAGACACTATCATCAGAACATTGATTTCAACAATGTTAATTACCTGTAAACGTCTCCATTGTATAGATATTTCAAAGCCCTAAAGCCTCGTACACATGATCGGATTTTCCGCAGACAAAACCTTGGACTTTTGTCCGAAGGCGTGTGCCTGGATTTTGTCTTGCATACAAACGGCAAGGAATTGTCGGCCAACAAACACGAATGCTTTTTTCAGCTTTTTAGTGCCACCCTTTGGGCTCCTCTGTTAATTTTGTGCTAGTAGAAGTTTGGTTAGTGTTGATTCGCACTTTTCATTTCACGCTTTTCATTTAGCGTTTTTCATTTTGTGCTTTTCAGTTTGTTTCTGAACGACCGTTCGTCAACCAGACATGTGGAATTGGAGGAGATAACGTGTTATTTATTATTGGCCTTGGAGTTATTGCTTTGACCCAACTCCAGTCCTGGAACAGGAGGAGGAGGAGTTCTTGGACCAAAAATTGGTTGCTTTATTAATCTGATCAATTATGTCATATGCCATTGCTGCGGCTGCTCCAGGAGAATAATTCAGATGATTTTCGGAATTATCTCTGGATGACATACCCATGCTTTCACCAACTCTTGGCATTGCTGACCCCCTATATTAAAGCGGAGCGCCTCCGAAAAATTTTTTTTTAAAAGTCAGCAGCTACAAATACTGCAGCTGCTGACTTTTAAAACATGGACACTTACCTGTCCAGGGCGCCCGCGATGTCGGTACCCGAGGCCGAAGCGTCTCTCCGTCCTCGGGTGCTGCCGCCTCCATCTTCGGTAAGGGAATCAGGAAGTGAAGCCGCAATACGGATGGTCCCTGCTGCCTCTGGGACCCGTGTGTTTCCGAGCAGGCAGCGGGGAGGGAGCAGGAAATGGCGTAAATAACCGCAGATTCTGCGGCTATCTATGCCGGAAGTGGTATATACATAGTGGTATATTACAGGTATCTGTACCCCCCTCCCCCCTGAAAGGTGCCAACTGTGTCACCGGAGGGGGGGGGGGAATCTGATGAGTGGAAGTTCCACTTTTGGGTGGAACTCCACTTTAAGAAGCAGGACACATGCATGAGGCTTTTATTTTATTTTTTGGTTCAATAATAATGATTTGATTTGTTATATTTTCTAAATTTTTGGATCCATAGAATGCACGTTTTGGTTGAGTTCTGTTGGCAGATAGCATGTCTAATTTTATTTGTTTTCTTTTTTTAATGCACAATAAAAAAATTGTGGAGAATAATACTTGGCTATGTGTTTTTTCTGTGCAGCGCTCATTGCATTGCATGGTATTCATCGGGGCGAACACCCTGCAAATTCAGGTGTTAAGCGAATGGCCGAACAGGCAAATGTTCAGCCCAAACTCATGCTCGGGCCGAACCGTTCGCCCATCCCGACTTCTAATCTCAGCTTGTTCAATTAAGCTTTGGCAATAAAAGGAGATTCAGAGAAAGGTAACGCTGCTCCAAGTGATCACAATCCAATGGATCAGAATGGTCTGGGTGCAAGCCCCGGCTTGCTACCAAAACAAGGAAAAAGAAAGATACGGCTGCACACCTCCATTATCATTATTGATAAATCAATGTCATCATAACTGCCACTAAGACAGTTATCAAGGACCTGATGACGCCCTGTGGGAGGGCGAAACGTTGACAATATTTCCGGTATCACTGACGTCACTTCCGGTCTCGTGGAACGTACGCCAGGAACTGAGTTTTTACACTAACAGCTCCATGTTTGATGCTTGTTTGATCTTATTTTTTGTAAGTACCCACTCCCTTGTTCAAATAAACCTTTTTTAATGGTACTTCACTATCAGTTCCATTCTTTTTTACTTCTGGGTACTTGTTTGTCTGGCTACGAAACTTCACAAAGGAATCCTGAATCTGATGATCTGACTTCATACCCATCATCCTAAGACATCCATACCAAACTTTAAGTGACCCACCAGACTGAAAAGCTGGGGCTCGTTTTGATCTGGTGAGTGGGGATACATAAAGGTTGTGTTGTACACCTGAATTTTCTGAAGCACTTTTTCCCTTCACTTTGGATTGGAGCACCTTTAGTCACTTTCTTTGGACTTTGTTTTGTTTCATCATTTATATTGTTATTTTTCACTTATTGTGTTTGCGAGCGCTATATTTATATTCATATAATAGATTGGTTTGGCAAGAACGATTCTTCATGAATCCATGATGAATACTGCTAATGATACAGTTTCCATTACTGAAATCTTGTACATAGTCCCTTATCATCCCCTCCAAGAGCTTGCAAACTATTGATGTTAAGCTAACTGATCTGTAATTCCCAGGGATATATCTTGGTCCTTTTTTAAATATTGGTGCTACATTGGCTTTTCTCCAATCTGCTGGTGCCATACCAGTCAGTAGACTGTTCATAAAAATTAGGAACAATGGTCTGGCAATTACTTGACTGAGTTCTTTAAGGACCCTCGGGTGCAAGCCATCTGGTCCCGGTGACTGTTTAAGGTTAGGTTTTTCAAGTCTATGCATAATTCTATCCTCTGTTAGCCATAAGGGTGTCATGAGGATAAACATTGCAGTTTTGGTTACTGAAGCCCCCCCCCCCCGTTTCCCTTGTGAAAACAGAGGAGAAGAATAAATTCAATACCTTCGCCATCTCTCCATCCTTAGTAACCAGATTCCCTTTTTACTATTTATATATTTAAAGAATTTCTTGGGATTTTTTACTCTCCTCCGCTATGTGCCTTTCTTGTTCTATCTTAGTCCCCCTGATTGCATCCTTACATTTCTTATTGCATTCTTTGTTTATTCTAAGCCTATTCTGTCTACCCTGTAAAAGTAAGGATCTGTATACTTAGCTATTCTGAAGTCACCCCGGTCCTCTTCAGTGGCACCTTCAGTGTACAGTAGAAAACGCCATCAATGGCTTCAGAGCCTGGGTGGTGATGTCAATCATAGGCTTACTATAGGGCATCTGTTGTCTACTGTCCCTCCTCTACACTAAAGCTGGTGCTATAAGGCAGTCAAGTGACCAGACCATAGCCACTTCAGAATAGATAAGTATAGGCATCTTTCCTTTTACAGGGTAGATAGAATAGGCACACAATGTGGGTGGGAGTAGATTTAAGCTTAGTTAGGTTTTGACTTGCCTTCCACGTTAACTCCAATGTTTACACTCTACTTTACAAAAGTAATAGTACAGGTTCTTACCTTCGTGGAAAATTCCAGGACATCCCCACCCATCGTCCACAGTTTACCAATTTTCTTCAAATCATTATTCATGTACTGGCCAGCAACAATATGAGCTTTGCAAAATAGCTTAGCTGTGGTCTCCTAACGATATAAACAAAAGTATATCAGACAAAGACTTGCTGTTCTATCACAGAAGATTTTGGAGTTGTAAGATATGATGTTTATGCAATACTTCATACCAAGAACAGTTCTAGGTAGCGTGGAGTAGATGGTAGAGGGTAGTGATATGGCGCAAAATTAGATAAACTTATTAAACTATGCAAAAGTGAACCACGAAAAGATGCTGAATTTAAGTATTGACAACTGTAACATTGTAACAATGGACCGTATGTTAGATAAACCACTATCTGGATAAAGTGTATTGTGTTTCATGTTTGAATGTACTGTTTGTTTTTTTGAGCAATAAAAACCCTAGGATTAAAAACAAAAAACAAAAAAAAAAAACAAGAACAGTTCACTTGCAGAACTATTGGAATCATTTTCCTTCCTCAACATTTTAAGTGGTGAAATAAATAGGTTAAGGTAGGCTTGATCTACAAAGATGTGCTATGATATAGGGGACATCTAGCAGTGTTGATTGTGCCTAAGCAGTACTTTTTTACATGAATGAATACTGGAATGTACTTTTTTTATCTTGAATGCCTCCTGAAAAGTAGCAGTGCACTTCCTGGTGTGTTAATGTGCCTACTGTCTAGCCACTTTTGTGCCTACAGACACAGAGCTGTATCTCTGCAGTGTGAGATCGAAGGCACTACTGCCTCTGACTGTTAGTTTTATGAAATATGGGGTATTTGGTGATGCAACTACTATACAGATCACTGTCCTTGCTGAAGTCTTTGGCATGAGGAGGAAATGTCCTCCCTCTACTAAGATGGTAGAAAAGAATTTCAAGATCCATGGAATCATAATTTCTAGGTCACCACATCCCAAGATAGATAGAAAGAACATAGAACCCCCATTTGTGGATGGGACTTTAAAAGTGACCAAGATCGATACATTTGATTGAATTTGCATAGTACGTGCAGAATTTGCACGTACTATGCAAATTCAATCAAATGTATCGATGTTGATTACTTTTTTGTCTTTGATGACTTAAGTCTTTTATTCAATATCTGTTTTTTGTAATAAATTTACTTTTTTTGATACAATATATTGTTGTTGGTCACTTTTAAAGTCCCACCCACAAATGGGGGTTCTATGTTCATTCTATCTAATAAGATGGTTGCCCTAATACAGAGGCACAGTGCATGGACAATTCTGGGCACTAGTCCTGTGCGTGTAATATTTTTTGGGGGGCAAAACTTTTAGTAGTTCACTTCCTCTTCAAAGTCTTTTTTATTTTTTTATTCTTTTTATTAGTTGACCCCTCTTGTCATAAATGTGTGCTCTTAAGACAATGTTTAAAAGGAATATATTATCAAATACCATATGTTTGTGTTTTTATTATTGTTAGTAATTTTGAGGTTACTTTCACATTTACCAAGCTTCATATTTCATCATTTTTAAAAATAAAAAAAATAGAAGGGGCTCTGCATTTCCCTGCACTTTCATAGACTTTCTACTTGACATAAGAAATCAACACAGGGAGTGTATGGTTTTCGGTGAGTTGGCAGACTCATAGGGGCTGCTTTATTAAAGGACATGCATGTATGTCAGTACATTAACAATGCACATACAGGGTCAGGGCCGATCCTAGGGTCACAGACGCCTGGGTGCAGAAATATTTCTGGCGCCCCCCCACGTGGGCGTGGACATCTTATCAAATCCTCCCCTTTACAAATGTTTCTATGGCAACGACTCAAACACAGAGATGTTCCCCTAAGAACTCTTCGTTACCCTAGGATCCTCCCATGATCTTTTAACAATAAAGAAAATACAGGAAGAGCGTACACAAATGAGACCTGGAGGGGAGTCTCTCTGATGCACACAGAGAGGGCTTCTGTTAGAGAATCTGTTAGAAAGAGCCCCCAGACATAGTACAAGAGATAGTCAGAGACTGCAGACATAGTACAGGAGCTGGTCAGAGACTGCAGACATGGTACAGGAGATGGTCAGAGACTGCAGACATGGTACAGGAGATGGTCAGAGACTGCAGACATGGTACAGGAGACGGTCAGAGACTGCAAACGTGATACAAGTTATGATCAGAGACTGCAGACATACTACAGGAGACGGTCAGACTGGAGATATAATACAGGAGATGGTCAGAGACTGCAGACATAATACAGGAGATGGTCAGGGACTGGAGATATAATACAAGAGATGGTCAGGGACTGCAGACATACTACAGGAGATGGTCAGAGACTGCAGACATACTACAGGCGATGGTCAGAGACTGCAGACATGATAATACAAGAGATGGTCAGAGACTGCAGACATGATACAAGAGATGGTCAGACTGCAGACATGTTACAAGAGATGGTCAGAGACTGCAGACATATTACAAGAGATGGTCAGAGACTGCAGACATGTTACAAGAGATGGTCAGAGACTGCAGACATGTTACAAGAGATGGTCAGAGAGTGCAGACATGTTACAAGAGATGGTCAGAGACTGCAGACATGTTACAAGAGATGGTCAGAGACTGCAGACATACTACAGGAGATGGTCAGAGACTGCAGACATGTTACAAGAGATGGTCAGAGAATGCGGACATATTACAGGAGATGTTTAGAGACTGCAGACATGGTACAGGAGATGGTCAGAGACTGTAGACATACTACAGGAGACGGTCAGAGACTGCAGACATACTACAGGAGACGGTCAGAGACTGCAGAAATACTACAGGAGACGGTCAGAGACTGCAGACATACTACAGGAGATGGTCAGAGACTGCAGACATAGTACAGAAGATGGTCAGAGACTGCAGACATACTACAGGAGATAGTCAGAGACTACAGACATGAAACAAGAGATGGTCAGAGACTGCAGACATGATACAAGAGATGGTCAGAGACTGCAGACATGATACAAGAGATGGTCAGAGACTGCAGACATGTTACAAGAGATGATCAGAGACTGCAGACATGTTACAAGAGATGATCAGAGACTGCAGTTCCTATGGACGTTAGTAAATAATGGCCGATCGGCCCTCTCACCTGACCCAGCGATACAGCAACAACGGTTCCTCTGATCAGGAGTCTGCTCACTCTGAATTGCCCGTGGTGACTCCGCTGGGTAGAGCCCAGATCTATATTCTGGCAATGACTCAATTTCTTTCTCTACCAGGGATGGCGCTAGGCTGTGTGGCTTTCCCTTATGTGGCGCAAGGCAGCAGGGTTCTCTCTCTAATGGTGTTCCCTCAGCACTGTCCTCTCCCTCTGGAGTCCTGGGTGCACTTCCCTGAAAGCTTTCCCGAGCTCCTGGCTCTCTCTCTCCCATTCAGCTGAGCCTGCTGTGTGGGCTGCAGTTTCTGTGTTACAGTGGGGCTGCCAGTCCTAGGGACTACATGTCCCACAATCCTCTTCTTTGCTCTTGCTTTTTTCTTCCCTGGCCGATATGAAGGCAGGGGAAGAAACATAGTGCACCGCTCACTAGTACAGCAGCACACACAAGGAGGAGAGGGAAAGGGGAAACAAGAGCCCGCGGCTGCAGTGGCGTCACTAGGGTTGGTGTCACCCGGTGCGGTAAAACATGGTATCACCCTCTCCACCAACTACAGTCGCCTCTCAGTACAGACCCCCTCCACTAAGTATAGACCCCCCTCCGTCAGTGCAGACCCCCACTAAGTATAAACACCTCCCTCAGTATAGACCCCCCCAGCACAAAACACCCCCCTTTATCAGAATAGACCCCCCTCAGGACAAACCACCCCCCTCCATTAGTACAGACCCCCCTCAGGACAAACCACCCCCTCCATTAGTACAGAACCACCCCCCTCCATTAGTACGGAACCCTTCAGAACAAACCACCCCCCTCCATTAGTACAGACCCCCCTCAGGACAAACCACCCCCCTCCATTAGTACAGACCCCCCTCAGGACAAACCACCCCCCTCCATTAGTACAGACCTCCCTCAGGACAAAACACCCCCCTCCATTAGTACAGACCCCCCAGAACAACCCCCCCCCTCCATTAGTACAGACCCCCCCAGAACAAACCACCCTCCTCCATTAGTACAGACCCCCGCGACAAACCACCGGCCCCCTTCCATTAGTACAGACCCCCAGGACAAACCACCCCCCTCCATTAGTACAGACCCCCTCAGGACAAACCACCCCCCTCCATTAGTACAGACCTCCCTCAGGACAAACCACCCCCCTCCATTAGTACAGACCCCCCAGAACAACCCCCCCCTCCATTAGTACAGACCCCCCCAGAACAAACCACCCTCCTCTATTAGTACAGACCCCCGCGACAAACCACCGGCCCCCTTCCATTAGTACAGACCCCTAAGGACAAACCACCCCCCTCCATTAGTACAGACCACCGCGACAAACCACCTGCCCCCTTCCATTAGTACAGCCCCCCCAGGACAAACCACCCCCCTCCATTAGTACAGACCCCCCAGGACAAACCACCCCCCTCCATTAGTACAGACCCCCAGGACAAACCACCCCCCCTCCATTAGTACAGACCCCCCCAGGACAACCCCCCCATTAGTATAGACCCCCCCAGGACAAATCACCCCCTCTACATTAGTATAGACCCCCCAGGACAAACCACCCCCCCTCCATTAGTACAGACCCCCCCAGAACAACCCACCCCCCTCCATTAGTACAGACCCCCCCAGGACAAACCACCCCCCCATTAGTTTAGACCCCCCAGGACAAATCACCCCCCAGGACATGGTATCACCCCCTCTACCAACTACAGTCGCCCCTCAGTACAGACCCCCCTCCACTAAGTATAGACCCCCCTCCGTCAGTGCAGACCCCCACTAAGTATAAACACCTCCCTCAGTATAGACCCCCCCAGGAAAAAACATCCCCCTTTATCAGAATAGACCCCCCTAGGGACAAGCCACCCCCCTCCATTAGTACAGACCCCCCTCAGGACAAACCACCCCCTCCATTAGTACAGAACCACCCCCCCATTAGTACGGAACCCTTCAGAACAAACCACCCCCCTCCATTAGTACAGACCCCCCTCAGGACAAACCACCCCCCTCCATTAGTACAGACCCCCCTCAGGACAAACCACCCCCCTCCATTAGTACAGACCCCCCTCAGGACAAACCACCCCCCTCCATTAGTACAGACCCCCCCAGAACAACCCCCCCTCTATTAGTACAGACCCCCCCAGAACAAACCACCCTCCTCCATTAGTACAGACCCCCGCGACAAACCACCGGCCCCCTTCCATTAGTACAGACCCCCCAGGACAACCCACCCCCCTCCATTAGTACAGACCCCCCAGGACAAACCACCCCCCCATTAGTTTAGACCCCCCAGGACAAATCACCCCCCAGGACATGGTATCACCCCCTCTACCAACTACAGTCGCCCCTCAGTACAGACCCCCCTCCACTAAGTATAGACCCCCCTCCATCAGTGCAGACCCCCACTAAGTATAAACACCTCCCTCAGTATAGACCCCCCCAGCACAAAACACCCCCCTTTATCAGAATAGACCCCCCTCAGGACAAGCCACCCCCCTCCATTAGTACAGACCCCCCTCAGGACAAACCACCCTCTCCATTAGTACAGAACCACCCCCCCATTAGTACGGAACCCTTCAGAACAAACCACCCCCCTCCATTAGTACAGACCCCCCTCAGGACAAACCACCCCCCTCCATTAGTACAGACCCCCCTCAGGACAAACCACCCCCTCCATTAGTACAGAACCACCCCCCCATTAGTACGGAACCCTTCAGAACAAACCACCCCCCTCCATTAGTACAGACCCCCCTCAGGACAAACCACCCCCCTCCATTAGTACAGAACCCCCTCAGGACAAACCACCCCCCTCCATTAGTACAGACCCCCCTCAGGACAAACCACCCCCCTCCATTAGTACAGACCCCCCTAGAACAACCCCCCCTCCATTAGTACAGACCCCCCCAGAACAAACCACCCTCCTCCATTAGTACAGACCCCCGCGACAAACCACCGGCCCCCTTCCATTAGTACAGACCCCCCAGGACAACCCACCCCCCTCCATTAGTACAGACCCCCCAGGACAAACCACCCCCCCATTAGTTTAGACCCCCCAGGACAAATCACCCCCCAGGACATGGTATCACCCCCTCTACCAACTACAGTCGCCCCTCAGTACAGACCCCCCTCCACTAAGTATAGACCCCCCTCCATCAGTGCAGACCCCCACTAAGTATAAACACCTCCCTCAGTATAGACCCCCCCAGCACAAAACACCCCCCTTTATCAGAATAGACCCCCCTCAGGACAAGCCACCCCCCTCCATTAGTACAGACCCCCCTCAGGACAAACCACCCCCTCCATTAGTACAGAACCACCCCCCCATTAGTACGGAACCCTTCAGAACAAACCACCCCCCTCCATTAGTACAGACCCCCCTCAGGACAAACCACCCCCCTCCATTAGTACAGACCCCCCTCAGGACAAACCACCCCCCTCCATTAGTACAGACCCCCTCAGGACAAACCACCCCCTCCATTAGTACAGACCCTCCCAGAACAAACCACCCTCCTCTATTAGTACAGACCCCCGCAACAAACCACCGGCCCCCTTCCATTAGTACAGACCCCTAAGGACAAACCACCCCCCTCCATTAGTACAGACCACCGCGACAAACCACCTGCCCCTTCCATTAGTACAGACCCCCCCAGACAAACCACCCCCCCACATTAGTACAGACCCCCAGGACAAACCCCCCCCCTCCCTTAGTACAGACCCCCCAGGACAAAGCACCCCCCTCCATTAGTACAGACCCCCCAGGACAAACCACCCCCTCCATTAGTACAGACCCCCAGGACAAACCCCCCCTCCATTAGTACAGACCCTCCCAGGACAACCCCCCCATTAGTATAGACCCCCCCAGGACAAATCACCCCCTCTACATTAGTATAGGCCCCCCAGGACAAACCACCCCCCTCCATTAGTACAGACCCCCCCAGGACAACCCACCCCCCTCCATTAGTACAGACCCCCCCAGGACAAACCACCCCCCCATTAGTTTAGACCCCCCAGGACAAATCACCCCCCAGGACATGGTATCACCCCCTCTACCAACTACAGTCGCCCCTCAGTACAGACCCCCCTCCACTAAGTATAGACCCCCCTCCGTCAGTGCAGACCCCCACTAAGTATATACACCTCCCTCAGTATAGACCCCCCAGGACAAAACACCCCCCTTTATCAGAATAGA
This sequence comes from Aquarana catesbeiana, assembly GCF_042186555.1. Classification (NCBI taxonomy): domain Eukaryota; kingdom Metazoa; phylum Chordata; class Amphibia; order Anura; family Ranidae; genus Aquarana; species Aquarana catesbeiana. The sequence continues at coordinate 88,550,462 of NC_133330.1, forward strand.
CCCCCCTCAGGACAAGCCACCCCCCTCCATTAGTACAGACCCCCCTCAGGACAAACCACCCCCTCCATTAGTACAGAACCACCCCCCCCATTAGTACGGAACCCTTCAGAACAAACCACCCCCCTCCATTAGTACAGACCCCCCTCAGGACAAACCACCCCCCTCCATTAGTACAGACCCCCCTCAGGACAAACCACCCCCCTCCATTAGTACAGACCCCCCTCAGGACAAACCACCCTCCTCCATTAGTACAGACCCCCCAGAACAACCCCCCCTCCATTAGTACAGACCCCCCCAGAACAAACCACCCTCCTCCATTAGTACAGACCCCCGCGACAAACCACCGGCCCCCTTCCATTAGTACAGACCCCCCAGGACAACCCACCCCCCTCCATTAGTACAGACCCCCCAGGACAAACCACCCCCCCATTAGTTTAGACCCCCCAGGACATGGTATCACCCCCTCTACCAACTACAGTCGCCCCTCAGTACAGACCCCCCTCCACTAAGTATAGACACCCCTCCGTCAGTGCAGACCCCCACTAAGTATAAACACCTCCCTCAGTATAGACCCCCCCAGGACAAAACACCCCCCTTTATCAGAATAGACCCCCCTCAGGACAAGCCACCCTCCTCCATTAGTACAGACCCCCCTCAGGACAAACCACCCCCTCCATTAGTACAGAACCACCCCCCCATTAGTACGGAACCCTTCAGAACAAACCACCCTCCTCCATTAGTACAGACCCCCCTCAGGACAAACCACCCCTCTCCATTAGTACAGACCCCCCTCAGGACAAGCCACCCCCCTCCATTAGTACAGACCCCCCTCAGGACAAACCACCCCCTCCATTAGTACAGAACCACCCCCCCATTAGTACGGAACCCTTCAGAACAAACCACCCCCTCCATTAGTACAGACCCCCCTCAGGACAAACCACCCCCCTCCATTAGTACAGACCCCCCTCAGGACAAACCACCCCCCTCCATTAGTACAGACCCCCCTCAGGACAAACCACCCCCCTCCATTAGTACAGACCCCCCAGAACAACCCCCCCTCCATTAGTACAGACCCCCCCAGAACAAACCACCCTCCTCCATTAGTACAGACCCCCGCGACAAACCACCGGCCCCCTTCCATTAGTACAGACCCCCCAGGACAAACCACCCCCCTCCATTAGTACAGACCCCCCAGAACAAACCACCCTCCTCTATTAGTACAGACCCCCGCGACAAACCACCGGCCCCCTTCCATTAGTACAGACCCCTAAGGACAAACCACCCCCCTCCATTAGTACAGACCACCTCGACAAACCACTTGTCCCCTTCCATTAGTACAGAACCCCCCAGACAAACCACCCCCCCTATATATCTATGTGCGTGTCACCGGCGCAAAACCAAACTTTAATTTTTCCTACTAAGTACCAAGTATTAGGTATGCTGCACTCAAAGACGACCCTTCACTTAGATGGGTAAAGTTATTAGTGGATATGTGTGAGTGCGCTGCCCCCTTTTTATATAACACCACCTGTGGTCCTTAACAGCTACCAATAATCAATATTACATGTGCATACATTTAAACTTTAGATCAATAAATCATGCATTTAACAAAAAAAGTCCTTCAGACATGTTGCAAAATCTTGTATCCTTTAAAGTGACTGGCGTGCTCCTATGTTACTTCAATGTGTGACTGAGTGGGACCCTCCACCATTCAGATTGGCCACTCACCAGATGTTTCACTAGGGGTACGCCTTTGGTTCATTCAGGGATAACCATTCCACACAGGTACCACTTCTCACCAGTTTACAACTTGTGTTCTAATACTCCTCATAGTAAAGCATAGAAACAGAAGGCGATCATAGCGCAATATGTTTAAACCATTTATTTTAAAAGATATCAAAGGTTAAAATCACTCACATTTAAAGGTGCCCTTTTGCCGGCACGAAGCTTTTCCAGCAGTTACGGACGAGTGTCTAATAGCATGGTTCGCCTGGTGTTGTAAGCGGTCTCCACGCTTGGCTTGCACTCCAAGCCTCGTTTCCGTTTTCGTCCGGTCACGTGATGCGTGAAAATCTCCCAGCAGCCTCTACGCGTTTCGCATCATCAAATGCGTCATCAGGAAGCTGCCGTTTGATTGGTGCCCTTTCTATTTATACTATGTGTGGCCGGAAGTGCGCATTCCGCCATTTTAACTAAGGTAATGCTCCCATTTGTAACTTCCTTTCTGTTATCGCCATTTTGACTAAGGGTTTTTCCCTTTTGTATAATACACGCTTATATCACTAATTCCCCTTTCCATTTTCTTAGTTTGTGTTCCGATTTGTGGGGGTATTAACCCATCTATATCTGCTGGAGAGGCTTTTACAATGTCTCAAACACATTACACATTTTATAAAATATTTTTTAAACCCTCTGCCCATTCCGCCCTAGCCATTCGTGCATGTACAATATGGGACAGCAAAATAAAAAACATTCTTTGCAATAATCAAACAAAGTTCAAACAGATAGTTCTAAGAACCGTGTCTGATTTATATATATGACCCCTATTTCCATACTTTTCTATATATAAACCTTTTTTATTGTGATAAGAAATCAAAAAATGTTGTCGCAATTAAAAGGAAATATATTAAGTGAAAAAAATATAAATATAATAAATAAAAAGCCATTATCATAAAGATAAAAAATAAAAATGTAAGAAATAAAAATAAAAATAAATATAAACATAAAAATAAAAATGAAAATAAAAAAATATAAAAATAAAAATAAAAATAAAAATATAAATAAAAATAAAAAAATATAAAAATATAAACCAAAAATAAAAATAAAAATAAAATTAAAAATAAAAAATAAAAAATGCAAATAAAATAAAAATAAAAATAATGAAAATTAGTAATTTTCTAGATAGCAGTTGATGTCGAGTTCCACGTTCATCCCTTTTGGTTTCATAGTTTCCATTTTAAATATCCAATGGGTTTCATTTCTTGATACCTCCCTTCTCATATTAGTGTTTCTCCAATCTTTTTCTATTCTATCTATTCCATAGAATTTTAAATGTTGGGGGTTTCTACCATGTACATCCCTGAAGTGTTTAGATACACTATGGTGTTTAAATCCTTTTTTGATATTTCTAACGTGCTCTCCTACTCTCACCGATAGGGCTCTAGTTGTTCTACCCACGTATTGCAGCCCACAGCTGCACTCCAATACGTAGGTAACATGTGTGCTGGCACATGTTATAAGTTTATCAATTTTAAAGGTTTGCTTGTTGCTGTTTGATACAAAATTAGTAGTTTTTCTATCACTTTTAACGGTAGACCTGCACGCTTTACATTTTCCACACCTAAAAAAACCCTCCTGCTCAAAGAAGGTTGTCATCCTTTTAGGGGGGTCTGGTACATTTTTTACTATTTTATCCCTAATCCTCCTAGCTCTCCTATATACGAACGCTGGTTTGTTTGGCAGGACCTTGCTCAACTGTGGATCATTGCTGATTATGGGCCAATGTTTTGTTATAATTTTTTCTAATGTTTTATATTGTTTATTGAATGCTATTATAAATGGTACTTTGTCCTTATGGTTATGATTTCTAATTTTATTAGTTAGTGTTAGCTCTCTATCCATATTGGCTATTTTAAGACGCGTATCCTCCAGTGTGTCTTTGCGGTACCCCTTGTCTATAAATCTCTTAATTAGTATATCTGTCTGTTGGAAATAATCCTCTATTTGGTCACAATTTCGTCTTATCCTAATAAACTGGCTTTTTGGGATTGCTTTTTTCCAATGGGGGTGATGACAGCTCCCCATCGGAATGTAACCATTCCGGTCCGTATCTTTGAAGTGTGTTCTAGTTCCCAGTTTGTTTTTGTTTTTATAAATTTCCAAATCCAAAAAATTTATTTTTTGTTGGTGTACTGTAGCTGTAAATTTAATATCATATTTATTATGGCCAATATGTTGGATAAATGCTTCCAGTTGTTGTTGACTTCCCTTCCACACTATCAAAATGTCATCTATGAATCGTTTGTATAACAGCAGGTGTGGCCAGCATCTTCCAAAAATCTCTTCTTCCTCCCATTTACTGAGGAAGATGTTGGCCACACTTGGTGCATACTTGTTACCCATCCCTACTCCCTTTATCTGCCTATAGTAGTTGTGGTTATGCCAGAAGAAGTTATTCCCCATGGCCATCCTTAATCCCTCCAGTATAAACCTTCTTTGTTTCAATTTTAGGTCCGATAGTGTCTTCATTCCCCATGCTACAGCTGCCAAAGCGTCCGTTTGTTTTATGTTGGTGTACAACGACTCCACATCCATTGTTACCAATAGTGTGGATTCGTCCACCTGTAAATTCCTTAGGCTGTTAATTACATCCTTACTATCCTTGAGGAATGCCTTGCCCTCTCCCGCTATAGGCTGGAGGAATATATCCAAATATTCCCCCAATCTTGAATAGACTGATTCTATGCCACTGATTATAGGCCTTCCTGGTGGTCTAGTTTTGTTCTTATGGATTTTAGGAACCTGGTATATTACTGGTACCCTTGGTGCTTCTGTCAACAAATATCTACCTTCTTTCTTGTTTATAATATTGTCGGCTATGCCCTTATTCAAATACTCTTTTAATTTCTTCTTTAATTCTCTATTGGGATTCTTTTTCAGGGGTTGGTATGTACTTATATCTTTAACTAGTCTCTCCAATTCTGCATGGTAGTCCTGTTTGGTTAATATCACTACCCCTCCCCCTTTATCCGCTGGCCTAATTACTATGTTTTTTCTTTTTTCTAGTTTCTTCAGTCCTTGCCATATTCTATCTTTTTTACACTTTGCCGGTTTAATATTTCTCAGTTCCTTCTCTACTATCCTCTTAAACACCTCGATGTGTTGATTGGTGTTCGACCTAGGGTTAAACGTGGACCTGTTCCTCAACTGGCTATGTGTGTATTCCATTCCATTGGTTTGGTGTTGGGGTTCTCCTTTCTCTAAATAGTTAACATCGGGGATGTGCTTGCGGATGTAGGAACGAGTAGAATATCAGGGACCCATATCGCCAATTTAACCAGAAAAGACACTGGAGCAACAGGACAAACCCCGCATGATAATCAGAAGAAATTAAATACCCAGAAACCCGACCAAGGGAACAACAGCACATATACGGCCCCCTACCAACCCCCGATGGGACCATATCCCAGACCTTGGAGAGGAGGTTACAGGGGGAGGGGAAGGGGCTATTATAATTATGGCCCGAATTATGGTCCACCCATGTGGCAGGGGGAATGGCGGGATTGGAGGGAACCCTACAAACCACCCATGCCAGTATTCCAAACCAGCAGGGGGGGCTGGAACAGGAACCCCCAGGAAGCTGGAGGCAGTATAAATCAAAGAGAAAAAGAGGCTGCAGAGGGGGAGGCAAAAAGAAAAAGAGTAAATTAGGAGAGGGCATTTTTAACCTAACAGATATAACATTCACCCATGAGGAACTGTTGGTATTAGATAAGGGCATCAAGTATGCACCCAGTGCAACTTTTAACCAATTCGAAGCATTCATTGACTTGCAAAAGTTCATTCGGAAATTAAATTTAAAAAAATACTATTTAGAGAAAGGAGAACCCCAACACCAAACCAATGGAATGGAATACACACATAGCCAGTTGAGGAACAGGTCCACGTTTAACCCTAGGTCGAACACCAATCAACACATCGAGGTGTTTAAGAGGATAGTAGAGAAGGAACTGAGAAATATTAAACCGGCAAAGTGTAAAAAAGATAGAATATGGCAAGGACTGAAGAAACTAGAAAAAAGAAAAAACATAGTAATTAGGCCAGCGGATAAAGGGGGAGGGGTAGTGATATTAACCAAACAGGACTACCATGCAGAATTGGAGAGACTAGTTAAAGATATAAGTACATACCAACCCCTGAAAAAGAATCCCAATAGAGAATTAAAGAAGAAATTAAAAGAGTATTTGAATAAGGGCATAGCCGACAATATTATAAACAAGAAAGAAGGTAGATATTTGTTGACAGAAGCACCAAGGGTACCAGTAATATACCAGGTTCCTAAAATCCATAAGAACAAAACTAGACCACCAGGAAGGCCTATAATCAGTGGCATAGAATCAGTCTATTCAAGATTGGGGGAATATTTGGATATATTCCTCCAGCCTATAGCGGGAGAGGGCAAGGCATTCCTCAAGGATAGTAAGGATGTAATTAACAGCCTAAGGAATTTACAGGTGGACGAATCCACACTATTGGTAACAATGGATGTGGAGTCGTTGTACACCAACATAAAACAAACGGACGCTTTGGCAGCTGTAGCATGGGGAATGAAGACACTATCGGACCTAAAATTGAAACAAAGAAGGTTTATACTGGAGGGATTAAGGATGGCCATGGGGAATAACTTCTTCTGGCATAACCACAACTACTATAGGCAGATAAAGGGAGTAGGGATGGGTAACAAGTATGCACCAAGTGTGGCCAACATCTTCCTCAGTAAATGGGAGGAAGAAGAGATTTTTGGAAGATGCTGGCCACACCTGCTGTTATACAAACGATTCATAGATGACATTTTGATAGTGTGGAAGGGAAGTCAACAACAACTGGAAGCATTTATCCAACATATTGGCCATAATAAATATATAATAAATAGGATTATTTCCAACAGACAGATATACTAATTAAGAGATTTATAGACAAGGGGTACCGCAAAGACACACTGGAGGATACGCGTCTTAAAATAGCCAATATGGATAGAGAGCTAACACTAACTAATAAAATTAGAAATCATAACCATAAGGACAAAGTACCATTTATAACAGCATTCAATAAACAATATAAAACATTAGAAAAAATTATAACAAAACATTGGCCCATAATCAGCAATGATCCACAGTTGAGCAAGGTCCTGCCAAACAAACCAGCGTTCGTATATAGGAGAGCTAGGAGGATTAGGGATAAAATAGTAAAAAATGTACCAGACCCCCCTAAAAGGATGACAACCTTCTTTGAGCAGGAGGGTTTTTTTAGGTGTGGAAAATGTAAAGCGTGCAGGTCTACCGTTAAAAGTGATAGAAAAACTACTAATTTTGTATCAAACAGCAACAAGCAAACCTTTAAAATTGATAAACTTATAACATGTGCCAGCACACATGTTACCTACGTATTGGAGTGCAGCTGTGGGCTGCAATACGTGGGTAGAACAACTAGAGCCCTATCGGTGAGAGTAGGAGAGCACGTTAGAAATATCAAAAAAGGATTTAAACACCATAGTGTATCTAAACACTTCAGGGATGTACATGGTAGAAACCCCCAACATTTAAAATTCTATGGAATAGATAGAATAGAAAAAGATTGGAGAAACACTAATATGAGAAGGGAGGTATCAAGAAATGAAACCCATTGGATATTTAAAATGGAAACTATGAAACCAAAAGGGATGAACGTGGAACTCGACATCAACTGCTATCTAGAAAATTACTAATTTTCATTATTTTTATTTTAATTTTATTTGCATTTTTTATTTTTTATTTTTAATTTTATTTTTATTTTTATTTTTGGTTTATATTTTTATATTTTTTTATTTTTATTTATATTTTTATTTTTATTTTTATTTTTATATTTTTTTATTTTCATTTTTATTTTTATGTTTATATTTATTTTTATTTTTATTTCTTACATTTTTATTTTTTATCTTTATGATAATGGCTTTTTATTTATTATATTTATATTTTTTTCACTTAATATATTTCCTTTTAATTGCGACAACATTTTTTGATTTCTTATCACAATAAAAAAGGTTTATATATAGAAAAGTATGGAAATAGGGGTCATATATATAAATCAGACACGGTTCTTAGAACTATCTGTTTGAACTTTGTTTGATTATTGCAAAGAATGTTTTTTATTTTGCTGTCCCATATTGTACATGCACGAATGGCTAGGGCGGAATGGGCAGAGGGTTTAAAAAATATTTTATAAAATGTGTAATGTGTTTGAGACATTGTAAAAGCCTCTCCAGCAGATATAGATGGGTTAATACCCCCACAAATCGGAACACAAACTAAGAAAATGGAAAGGGGAATTAGTGATATAAGCGTGTATTATACAAAAGGGAAAAACCCTTAGTCAAAATGGCGATAACAGAAAGGAAGTTACAAATGGGAGCATTACCTTAGTTAAAATGGCGGAATGCGCACTTCCGGCCACACATAGTATAAATAGAAAGGGCACCAATCAAACGGCAGCTTCCTGATGACGCATTTGATGATGCGAAACGCGTAGAGGCTGCTGGGAGATTTTCACGCATCACGTGACCGGACGAAAACGGAAACGAGGCTTGGAGTGCAAGCCAAGCGTGGAGACCGCTTACAACACCAGGCGAACCATGCTATTAGACACTCGTCCGTAACTGCTGGAAAAGCTTCGTGCCGGCAAAAGGGCACCTTTAAATGTGAGTGATTTTAACCTTTGATATCTTTTAAAATAAATGGTTTAAACATATTGCGCTATGATCGCCTTCTGTTTCTATGCTTTACTATGAGGAGTATTAGAACACAAGTTGTAAACTGGTGAGAAGTGGTACCTGTGTGGAATGGTTATCCCTGAATGAACCAAAGGCGTACCCCTAGTGAAACATCTGGTGAGTGGCCAATCTGAATGGTGGAGGGTCCCACTCAGTCACACATTGAAGTAACATAGGAGCACGCCAGTCACTTTAAAGGATACAAGATTTTGCAACATGTCTGAAGGACTTTTTTTGTTAAATGCATGATTTATTGATCTAAAGTTTAAATGTATGCACATGTAATATTGATTATTGGTAGCTGTTAAGGACCACAGGTGGTGTTATATAAAAAGGGGGCAGCGCACTCACACATATCCACTAAACCACCCCCCCTACATTAGTACAGACCCCCAGGACAAACCACCCCCTCCCTTAGTACAGCCCCCCCAGGACAAACCACCCCCCTCCATTAGTACAGACCCCCCAGGACAAACCACCCCCCTCCATTAGTACAGACCCCCCCAGGACAACCCCCCCCATTAGTATAGACCCCCCCAGGACAAATCACCCCCTCTACATTAGTATAGACCCCCCAGGACAAACCACCCCCCCTCCATTAGTACAGACCCCCCCAGGACAACCCACCCCCCTCCATTAGTACAGACCCCCCCAGGACAAACCACCTCCCCATTAGTTTAGACCCCCCAGGACAAATCACCCCCCAGGACATGGTATCACCCCCTCTACCAACTACAGTCGCCCCTCAGTACAGACCCCCCTCCACTAAGTATAGACCCTCCTCCGTCAGTGCAGACCCCCACTAAGTATAAACACCTCCCTCAGTATAGACCCCCCCAGGACAAAACACCCCCCTTTATCAGAATAGACCCCCCTCAGGACAAGCCACCCCCCTCCATTAGTACAGACCCCCCTCAGGACAAACCACCCCTTCCATTAGTACAGAACCACCCCCCCATTAGTACGGAACCCTTCAGAACAAACCACCCCCCTCCATTAGTACAGACCCCCCTCAGGACAAACCACCCCCCTCTATTAGTACAGACCCCCCTCACGACAAACCACCCCCCTCCATTAGTACAGACCCCCCTCAGGACAAACCACCCCCCTCCATTAGTACAGACCCCCCCCAGAACAAACCCCCCCTCCATTAGTACAGACCCCCCAGGACAAACCACCCTCCTCCATTAGTACAGACCCCCGCTACAAACCACCGGCCCCCTTCCATTAGTACAGACCCCCCAGGACAAACCACCCCCCTCCATTAGTACAGACCCCCACGACAAACCACCTGCCCCCTTCCATTAGTACAGACCCCCCCAGACAAACCACCGCCCCTACATTAGTACAGACCCCAGGACAAACCACCCCCCTCCCTTAGTACAGCCCCCCCAGGACAAACCACCACCCTCCATTAGTACAGACCCCCCCCCAGGACAAACCACCCCCCTCCATTAGTACAGACCCCCAGGACAAACCACCCCCCTCCATTAGTACAGACCCCCCCCAGGACAAACCCCCCATTAGTTTAGACCCCCCAGGACAAATCACCCCCTCTACATTAGTATAGACCCCCCAGGACAAATCACCCCCTCTACATTAGTATAGACCCCCCAGGACAAACCACCCCCCCCTCCATTAGTACAGACCCCCCCAGGACAACCCACCCCCCTCCATTATTACAGACCCCCCCAGGACAACCCACCTCCCTCCATTAGTACAGACCCCCCAGGACAAACCACCCCCCCATTAGTTTAGACCCCCCAGGACAAATCACCCCCCTCCATTAGTTCAGACCCCCCTAGGACAAATCACCCCCTCTACATTAGTATAGACCCCTCCAGGACAAACCACTCCCCCTACATTAGTATAGACCCCCCAGGACAAACCACCCCCTCTACATTAGTAAAGACCCTGCAGGACAAATCACCCCCCTACATTAGTTTAGACCCCCCCAGGACAAACCACCCCCCACCTACATTAGTATAGACCCCCCAGGGCAAATCACCCCCCTACATTAGTTTAGACCCCCCGGACAAACCACCCCCCTACATTAGTACAGACCCCCCCAGGACAAACCACCCCCCCTACATTAGTACAGATCCCCAGGACAAATCATCCCCCTACATTAGTACAGACCCCCTGGACAAATCATCCCACCTACATTAGTACAGACCCCCCAGGACAAATCACTCCCCCTACATTAGTTTAGACCCCCCCAGGACAACTCACCCCCCCTACATTAGTACAGACCCCTCCGGACAAATCACCCCCCCTACATTAGTACAGACCCCCCCGGCAAATCACCCCCCCTATATTAGTATAGACCCCCCCAGGGCAAACCCCCCCCACATTAGTACAGACCCCCCCAGGACAAACCACCCCCCTACATTAGTACAGACCCCCAGGACAAATCACCCCCCCTACATTAGTTTAGACCCCCAGGACAACTCACCCCCCTATATTAGTACAGACCCCACCGGACAAATCACCCCCCTACATTAGTATAGACCCCCCCCAGGAAAAACCACCCCCCACATTAGTTTAGACCCCCCAGGACAAATCACCCCCCCTTTATTAGTTTAGACCCCCCAGGACAACTCACCCCTTACATTAGTTTTGACCCCCCAAGACAAATCATCCCCCTACATTAGTACAGACCCCCTGGACAAATCATCCCACCTACATTAGTACAGACCCCCCAGGACAAATCACCCCCCCTACATTAGTATAGACCCCCCAGGACAAACCACCCCCCCCTCCATTAGTACAGACCCCCCCAGGACAACCCACCCCCCTCCATTATTACAGACCCCCCCAGGACAACCCACCTCCCTCCATTAGTACAGACCCCCCAGGACAAACCACCCCCCCATTAGTTTAGACCCCCCAGGACAAATCACCCCCCTCCATTAGTTCAGACCCCCCTAGGACAAATCACCCCCTCTACATTAGTATAGACCCCTCCAGGACAAACCACTCCCCCTACATTAGTATAGACCCCCCAGGACAAACCACCCCCTCTACATTAGTAAAGACCCTGCAGGACAAATCACCCCCCTACATTAGTTTAGACCCCCCCAGGACAAACCACCCCCACCTACATTAGTATAGACCCCCCAGGGCAAATCACCCCCCTACATTAGTTTAGACCCCCCGGACAAACCACCCCCCTACATTAGTACAGACCCCCCCAGGACAAACCACCCCCCCTACATTAGTACAGATCCCCAGGACAAATCATCCCCCTACATTAGTACAGACCCCCTGGACAAATCATCCCACCTACATTAGTACAGACCCCCCAGGACAAATCACCCCCCCTACATTAGTTTAGACCCCCCCAGGACTACTCACCCCCCCTACATTAGTACAGACCCCTCCGGACAAATCACCCCCCCTACATTAGTACAGACCCCCCCGGCAAATCACCCCCCCTATATTAGTATAGACCCCCCCAGGGCAAACCCCCCCCACATTAGTACAGACCCCCCCAGGACAAACCAACCCACTACATTAGTACAGACCCCCAGGACAAATCACCCCCCCTACATTAGTTTAGACCCCCAGGACAACTCACCCCCCCCTATATTAGTACAGACCCCACCGGACAAATCACCCCCCTACATTAGTATAGACCCCCCCAGGAAAAACCACCCCCCACATTAGTTTAGACCCCCCAGGACAAATCACCCCCCCTTTATTAGTTTAGACCCCCCAGGACAACTCACCCCTTACATTAGTTTAGACCCCCCAAGACAAATCATCCCCCCTACATTAGTACAGACCCCCCCAGGACAAACCACCCCCCCTACATTAGTACAGACCCCCAGGAAAAATCATCCCCCTACATTAGTACAGACCCCCCAGGACAAATCACCCCCCTACATTAGTTTGGACCCCCCAGGACAACTCACCCCCCACATTAGTACAGACCCCCCCGGACAAATCACCCCCCTACATTTGTATAGACCCCCAGAAAAAACCACCCCCCACATTAGTTTAGACCCCCCAGGACAAATCACCCCCCCTACATTAGTTTAGACCCCCCAGGACAAATCACCCCCTTACATTAGTTTAGACCCCCCAGGACAAATCACCCCCCTACATTAGTACAGACCCCCCAGGACAAACCACTCCCCCTACATTAGTACAGACCCCCAGGACAAATCATCCTCCCTACATTAGTACAATCCCCCCAGACAAATCACCCCCCCACATTAGTATAGACCCCCCAGGACAAACCCCCCACATTAGTTTAGACCCCCCAGGACAAATCGCCCCCCCCACATTAGTACAGAGCCCCAGGACAAATCACCCCCCCACATTAGTTTAGACCCCCCCAGGACAAATCACCCCCCCTACATTAGTACAGACCCCCCGGACAAAACACCCCTCCCTACATTAGTACAGACCCCCCCAGGACAAATCACCCCCCTACATTAGTACAGACCCCCAGGACAAATCACCCCCTACATGAGTACAGACCCCCAGGACAAATCACCTCCCCTACATTAGTACTGACCCCCCTGGACAAATCACCCCCCCTACATTAGTACAGACCCCCCAGGACAAACCACTCCCCCTACATTAGTACAGACCCCCCAGGACAAATCATCCCCACTACATTAGTACAACCCCCCAGACAAATCACCCCCCCACATTAGTATAGACCCCCCCAGGACAAACCCCCCCCACATTAGTTTAGACCCCCAGGACAAATCACCCCCCACATTAGTACAGACCCCCCAGGACAAATCACCCCCCCACATTAGTTTAGACCCCCAGGACAAATTACCCCCCCACATTAGTACAGACCCCCCCGGACAAAACACCCCCCTACATTAGTACAGACCCCCCCAGGACAAATCACCCCCCCTACATTAGTACAGACCCCCCAGGACAAATAACCCCCCTACATGAGTACAGACCCCCCAGGACAAATCACCCCCCCACATTAGTACAGACCCCCCTGGACAAATCACCCCCCCTACATTAGTATAGACCCCCCAGGACAAATCACCCCCTCACATTAGTACAGACCCCCAGGACAAACCACTCCCCCTACATTAGTACAGACCCCCCAGGACAAATCACCCACCCTACATTAGTACAGACCCCAGGACAAATCACCCACCCTACATTAGTACAGACCCCAGGACAAATCACCCCCCTACATTAGTACAGACCCCCCCTCCATTAGGCTAATTAAAAACACCCGGGCGGCAGCTGGAGAGGAGAGGACGGTGTGCAGCCGCGCCGCCCGGGTGGAGAACAGACACAGAGTTTCAGGCTTGGGCAGCAGGCAGGACTCGGAGTTACACACAGGAGAAGTGGAACACGTCGGGCACACTGCGTGGCCGCGGCTGATCTCTCTCTGAACACAGAGACAGCCGCTCCTGTCTCCGGCTGTCTCGCTCTCCTCCTCTGACAGGAGGGGGGATGGGCACAGCGGCGGCAGTGGCGGTGACCGGCGGAGAGAGCCGCCTACGGACAAGGAGAGGATTGTCCCCTATTCACCATCTTGTTTGAATTGCTTTTGCATGTACACAAATGCACGGTTGCCTCCGTTTATGCTATTTTACATAATGACTTAATTAAATATGTGACAGGTTTATGGTAAAGGGAATATTTAGTGGTTTTATATGCATTTCCTTTATTACATGGTCAGGAATAGTGATGAACTGAATGTTCCCGCATTTGGTTCAAGAGACATTCAATAAACCGTTAAACAAAAAATTTTGGAAATTATGAACGTTCTCGGAACTTTTAGGTTAGTCTGCACCTCCTTTTTCACAAATTAAAACCATAAGGGGAATTCAAAAAAGCAGCCATGACACTTTTCTGGCATTAATCCCTCTTGCTAATGTATTGTACCAAATTCATGAAGCATATGTGACTCTTTTGGTTCTGACAGCGACTCATACACCAAATTCAGGTAGTTGTACAATGCACCACTTTTACATTGTGATGCATCAAATGCTGCAATTTCAAAATAACATACCGACAGTTTGTATCTTACTATCGTTGAGCTATTTAAGACCAACTCTCTTTAGACATACGGAGAGGGAAACTAGTGCAAACAGATTCTGAAAAAGTGTCTTGTGAGCATTCTAAATATGGCCCAGAATGCTCCAAAATCAGGTACAAGTTCTAGACAGGTACATGGATTTGGTGCATGCTGCACCACTTTTAGAACACCTGAGACACACTTTCACAAAATTTGTCTCCACCAGTCTTTATGAATTCCAGGGAATGTGTTTAAATCATTTTAAATTATACTAGAGTAATATGGTATTCATGTGGGTGTGTAAAGCTCTCCATGCACATCTTCAATAGAAAGTCACAATTATTGGGTTCTTTTTTGACAGCCTACTGTACATTTACATTACATGTATAGAAACACAAAAAAATATATGGATTTGCTTTAGTACCCTTTAGGGTAGCTAAATACAAAACACTGTTAACTAAGATCGGGGTTCCCTGCACTTTTGGCAGGCCAAGTGCTTCACCTTAATGGCTAGATAACTCCAAACTTTGTGTGCAAACATAGGCTGGCATGACACACCCACCTAATGTGGCAAACTTTAACTAGGGCACTTGACAGGCATCAAGACGCTCAACCCCTTTCAAAGCTTTTTATGCATGAATTCAAAAGAAATATGTGCCTGAAGGCCTAAATCTATGGCACTGGAGATACCTTGGAAAACATTCAGAAAGAGTGTGTATATGTTGCACTAGAAAATAAATATGATTCAGAAATTATCAGATAAAAGCTCACTTTTTAAAAGGTTAGTACTTACATTGAATCTACTTGCTTTCATAGGAGGAAGAAATACTGTAAAGGGACCATATTTCCGTAACGTCAGTGCACACCCTTCCTCTGTTAATAAGAAAATCTTAATTACATGATGCAAACACTTTCACTGAATAGGTCAGATGCTGTTTTATTTTGAAGGAGAAAAGTATATTTCCTGATTATTTTTACTTTATTTTTATAACCAGTAGACAGCTAGTCCAGAGGACAGAGATTTGTAGCCCACTTCACCAAATTACAATTACAGTTCCACACAATGTGAACTGCAAAATATTCTATTGGTTATTAAAAAAAATGGTAACGACTTAAAAGCAGCAAATATTTATATAGGATTTACCACAGTACAAACCACTCTTACTCAGTACAAAACATACTTGACTAACCTTCCTGTCTCCCTTTCCCATTCACCACTGTCATTCTGAAAACAATACACTTTCCTGAATTCACATGGGCTCCTTCTTGTGCTTGTTAAAGCTTGTCAATGCCTGTACAGCTTTAGAAAATGAGTTTAGGTTTTTTTCTTTATAACTGTTCTGACGACGAGCAATACCTGGGTCACCCAAATAGCTGGGAACATCTAGAGAATTACCTTGTGGATATTTTCTTGTAGTTTATTTAACATTCTCATTGACTTGCATTATTAGCACCGATGCAACTAGGGGCTCAATCTTTACAGAAATTATCTGCATTGATGCAAAATGATGCTAGCACTTTTTTCCTGGAGATAAGAGACCGATTTATGATCACACAAATATCAACCCAGCTGAGGTACAAGACAGGCCAATTACTGGGCTACAATTGAGCCAGCCAGTTACAGGGACTAAAACAAGTGAAGCAATTACAGGAACAGTTATGGGCAGCAAACAAGAGCGAGCCTAGAAAATACCAGGACTTAACTAAAGGGAGCCAGGATTGAACCAGAGCAAGCCAGGAAATATCCAGAGCAAGCACCTGATGGACCTTTGCAGAGGGTAAATCTGTCCCCACAGTATGAACCAGCTGACAGTGACTAACCCTTGTCAGATATAAGAATGTACGCCATCACATGATGCATCCTGGGAACAGGGAAGACAGGGTAGATGCTGGCACTCTTGTGTTTGTGTATGTACACATATGGATGCTCAAATTATAATAGGGTGTCACAGAACTTCATTAAAGCATGTACAGTGCCATTTATGTTTAGGTCTTTTTTTATTTTTGGGTTCCTCTGGACATTGCACAAATCTAGCAGTAGAACTGCGAACATACTATGCTACTGAATAGATTCTGGGTTGTATAGGTCACAATAGCACTAGTGGGCCAGTTACTAAGGCAGCAGGACAGCACTAAACCACAAAATGTACAAATTGTTATAATTAGTTCCTTATATTGTTTCCTCTGGACATTTGTAACTAAATTCAGCAAGAGATTTGTAGGGGAAGGAGGGGTCTAGGCTGACAGTAGTTGGTGGTATATACCATTTCAATGCTGATATTGTTTTGTTTTATGTATTGGATATTTTGTTATATTTATTTGATGTTCTTTATATGTTTATTAGATCGTTAAGCTCCTGAAGAAGCGCAACATATAGAGCGACTTATCGTCTTGCAACCCCATACTGAGACTCAACCACTCGATGCAATTTATTCCTTTTGGATGCTGCTACTGGTTATTCCTATTTCAATCCATTGGATTGGAATATAATATTTGGAGGTGTTATTTGAGTCTTTGGGGTCATGCATTAATATGATGTGTTTTTTTGTTCTATGCTTTGTTAAATATGTTTTTAACTTTATCCAATTAAAATTCCAATTTTTATCTTATACGTGTGCCCATAAATTCCATTTTTGCAAATATTTCTATATTTAGCTTTTTCTAATCCATATCGGGACGTTAGCATATTGTTACTAGTGTGTCCACAGTGTCACCCTGTGAGGATGCACGTTAAATTTCTCTAACTCCTTTTGACAGTAGTTGGTAGTAGTTTATGGTTCAAGACATGAAACCATCTTTGCCCTCTCTATTGTTCTATATTCTGTACAGTTAAAGCAGACGTCTAAAGCAAACACCATACTTCCTCCAGCAGCACATTCTAGCATCAGTTTTAACTATTAAAATCTTATGATACAAGAGGTGGAACTTGTAAAAAAGGGGAATCCTCATTCAGGTGTGCCTGAAGCAACACAATATCTAAATATGGTTTTGATAAGAGTCACAACATGCATTGTAGGTCAACAGCAGGCAGCCTTGTTATCTAAGAACAGACTCTCAAGCCCCATACAGACTATCAAATTTTTGCTGATTTTTGTCTTCAGATTTACCAAAACCATGTAGTGCAAGGGCCTGCCTGATTGCATACAAACTGAAACTCCTAGGGTTTGACCTCATATTATATGGTTTTGGTAAATCTGAAGACAAAAATCAGCAGAAAATCTGCTAGAGTGTATGGGGCTTAAAAGATTAGTGCGTGTTGAAGCATAATGCACTCACTCATTCTTTCTGCCTCCTTCCCCGATCTAACCTAACTTACCCACCCCTCTACAGCCCTTAGTGATTTAGGAAATGTAAATGATTGGAGCCCTAACAGTTAAATTTTGCAAGTTTGCAACAGTAAATTTTGCAAACTCGAGACTTCAGGATCAGTGTAAGGCCCCTTTCACTGGGATATAGCATTGTAAGCTGCGGTCGTTACAATAATGTTCGAGTGAACCTGGGTGTCATTTTCAAAATATTCGTTTTTGGGGGCTGGTCTGTCAAACAGGTAAAAATACAAATTTATAACCAGTAATACCATAAAAATATATCTCACCAAATGCCCTTAATGCCCCAGGTTGTTTCCTCATGTCCATATTCTCAATATTAAGTGCCTGAATCGTATACAAAAGGCTACCATAGCAATTTTTGCCGTCCCCGACTTCTCCTTCTATGCAAACACATCTAGAGAACAGAGATATAACAGATGAATCTTTTTTCTAAAACAATTTATAACACAAATTAATTTAAATATAAACCAATGCTCAGGTTAAAACATGTAAATTAACACTACTGAGACTTTGCAAGTACCTTAAAGTAGTTGTAAACCACTCAAAAAGAAAAAAAATGAACAAACCATATCTGTCTATAGAGTGCACTTACCTTGATCCGAAGCACCTACTGTGATTTCTGTCTGCTCTCAGCTTGAGTCACTTCTGGCAGTCGATGCCGACACCAAGAAATCCCAAGAGATGGCCCCGCCCCCTCCAGTACACAGCATGTGATTGAAAACCTCGGTTGTGCTTGTTTTCCCTACAAGACTGTAAAAGGGGTGTGTCCATTCCCTCCACTCAGATCTCAAATTACGCTCAACTCTCCTCTTGGTGCTGTGATGTATGTGACATCAGATTCCCCCCCCCCCCTTCTCTTCCAGCTAAGAAATGCTGTGTAAAATGTGTGCTTTAGAAGGCTGTAGAGGAGAGAAGGCTGTAGATAAACAGGTACAACTTATGCAGGAGGATTTGTTTCATCTTTGTGCATCACCTGAGGCTAGTCACTTCACTGGGTAAATATGTAAGGCCCCTTTCACACGTGCGGACAGTATGTCTGTATTTCATCCATACGTTTTCGGATGAAATACGGACATACATGCATCCTTTTGGGATAGCGGGTGTCAGCGGATAAACATCCGCTGACACCCGATATCATCCGTCTCTGCTATGGTCCGATTCTGCAGACGGAAGAAAATCCTATTTTTCTATCTGTCTGCAGAGCGGATCAGATGAACACGGACATAGGGGAGAGTGGAGATCTGACGGGGCGGTTCCTGCACAGTGTGCAGGGACCGCCCTGTCATTAGCTGGCTCAGCGGGGATCAACGGAGCGATCCCCGCTGAGCAAGCGGATGTTCACGGGGCGGATCATCATGGATCCGTCCCGTGTGAAAGGACCCTTAGGGTTTACAAGTATTTAACATTCCAAAACATAGAAAAATGTACTTTCATTAAAGAGTCCCTAAAGTATTGCCACAGTCCATTAAACCTTCTATGCAAATATGGACAAGATGTAGCTGGCCTGCCAGACAGTGAACAGGCTTCCCACTAAAGTGAATGGAGAGTGTGGGCCCATGCAATATATATGGAAAGGCATCACAGTGAAGATTCTGGGGATTCTGATGTTATAGTGGAGGGGGTTAGAAAAGGTTAAAGTGCACTAAAAGTGTACTTAGGCCTATGTGTTGTGCGTGGTTTTGAAGCATAGTGCATAAGGGGGCTCACTAATAGGCGTGAATTATATGTGGATATAACAGGTTAAAAAGAAGACCATAATCATGTGTGTACAAGGAAACCAAAAGACCCTATGCTTTAAAAACAAAGATCCGTGGCTGGAAATATGACCTGTACCAATTGTAAAGCTGGTTCTTTCTTACATGTATGCAATCATCCAGATCGTCCCTAAGTGGCCATACTGCCCTTGATCCAGCATGGCTGAGGGCTTCATTGATTTATCATGGTTTTCCTCACATTCCTCATAAGCCAAGCTTATGTACCATAGGTCTCTACAGGTTTGATGGAGTGAAGGATAAGCAAAAAAACATCCCACCACGTGTTTGGAATGGTTTATATATTACACATGGATGTGTAACAATAGAACAAGCACAAACTGTTAAACATGGGTACAGCACAATAAATATGGTCTTGTGAGGCACAGAATTTAAATTTGGAACAAGGTCATACATTATATCCATGCAGTAATTATATAGGTTAATTTTACTGATGACATTTTACTGACATGTTTGGTTGTGCTTTCAAGAGCAGCAGAGCATTGCTTTATTTAAGTTTTTTTTGGCTAAAGTAACCTGAATAAAAGAAGTTAGAGGTTATCCACAGCATAGATAGACCAGAAGAGTGACCACAGTGCAGCATTCAGGATCACAACTGATACAGCATTAAACCACATTGCAGTCTGATGGGTTCTCAGCTCTCACTGAAATCTAAGCATCAGGAGTAGGGATGAGCCGAACACCCCCCCGGTTCGGTTCGCACCAGAACCTGCGAACGGACTGAAAATTCACACGAACGTTAGAACCTCATTCACGTCTATGGGACTCGAACGTTCTAAATCAAAAGTGCTAATTTTAAAGGCTAATTTGCATGGTGTTGTTCTAAAAAGGGTTTGGGGACCCGGTCCTGCCCCAGGGGACATGTATCAATGCAAAAAAAAGTTTTAAAAATGGCTGTTTTTTCGGGAGCAGTGATTTTAATGATGCTTAAAGTGAAAAAAAAAAAAAAAGTGAAATATTCCTTTAAATATCGTACCTGGGGGGTGTCTATAGTATGCCTGTAATGTGGCGCGTGTTTCCTGTGCTTAGAACAGTCCCTGCACAAAATGACATTTTTAAAGAAATAAAAGTAATTTAAAACTGCTTGCGGCTTTAATGTAATGCTGGGTCCTGGCAATATGGATAAAAATCAGTGAGACAAACGGCATGGGTACCCCCCAGTCCATTACCAGGCCCTTTGGGTCTTGTATGGATATTAAGGGGAACCCCGCACCCAAATTAAAAAAAGGAAAGGCGTGGGGCCACCAGGCCCTATATACTCTGAACAGCAGTATACAGGTGGTGCAAACAAGACAGGGACTGTAAGTTTGTTGTTAAGTAGAATCTGTTTGTAATTTTGAACTGGTACATTTTTAACGTGTTTAGCTCCAGCCAAAAAATCTATTTTAAGCTTCTTGGAAAACATAGGGAAGGGTTAAGTGACATTTGTTTTGCTGTCTGTGCTCCTCTTCAGAAGATTTCACCTCACTTTCTGTCCCAATGACAAATGTTTTTAGAAAATTTGGGGTTTTTACTGAAACAAGGATTGGTGATAAAGCATCAGTGGAAAGGAGAAACGTTTTTCCCACTTACAGGAGAGAATTTCCCTTCCTATGGGGTAGATTTTATCTCACTTCCTGTTGTCTCCTTCCGTTTGCAAGTAGGAGTCGTTTGTAAGTTGGATGTTTGAAAGTAGGGGCCTGCCCTATATACTCTGCAGAAATTGGTTGCCACAACACTGTAAGCCCTCACAGGGCCCTGTTGTGAAATATTAGATAAAGAATTGTAATTACATGCCCCTGTTGAACAGGGGTAGAAAAATTGGGCCTTTGGTGATGGTGGTGGTGCTGGTGCCACAACACTGTAAGTCCTCACAGTTAGTCTTGGTGGGCGCTGGAACGGGCCCTGCTGTGAAATATTAGATCAAGAATTGTAATTACATGCACCTGTTGAACAGGGGCAGAAAAATTGGGCCTTAGGCACTGGTGCTGGTGCCACAACACTGCAACCCCTCACAGATACTCTAGTTGGAGCACAGGAACGAGCCCTGCTGCAAAGTATTTCACCAAAAATTGTAATTACACGCCCCCGTTAAACAGGGGCAGAAAAATTGGGCCTTAGGCACTGGTGCCACAACACTGCAACACCTCACAGACACTCTAGTTGAGCGCAGCAACAAACCCTCCTGCAAAATATTGCATCAAACATTGTAATTACACGCCCTTGTTAAACAGTAACTGAAAAATTGGGCCTTAGCCACTGGTGCTGGTGCCACAACACTGCAACCCCTCACAGATACTCTAGTTGGAGCGCAGGAATGAGCCCTGCTGCAAAGTATTGCACCAAAAATTGTAATTACACGCCCCCGTTAAACAGGGGCAGAAAAATTGGGCCTTAGGCACTGGTGCCACAACACTGTAACCCCTCACAGACACTCTAGTTGAGCGCAGCAACGAACCCTCCTGCAAAATATTGCATCAAAAATTGTAATTACACGCCCCTGTTAAACAGGGACTGAAAAATTGGGCCTTAGCCACTGGTGCTGGTGCCACAACACTGCAACCCCTCACAGATACTCTGTCTCTGCCACGCGGTCCCGCAGGGTAGAGAGGTCTTGTCGGATAAGAGACACATCGATTTTGACTTCCTCGATTTTGGTGGTGAGCGTGCTCTGGCATAGGGCAATAGCATCTAATACTTTGTGGCCGCCGTAGAATGTTCCGTGTCCGGAGAGGGACCGGCACCATCTTTAACCTGTTGGTCTTCTTCAAGGCGACGGTACTTGGCAAGCTTGTCAGTAGTCTCGGAAGCCTTTTTCAGTGGAGACATAGTGCAGAGGTGGTCGGGGGAATCTCGGGGTGCACTAATATGGCCGCTGCTTCCAGGGCCGAGTCCTCAGTGATCGCCTCTCTTCGCAGTTTTAGAGCGGCACAATAGGGACTATAAATTGCGGCCAGAGGAGTGTGGGAGCAGGTGGTTATAGCAAGGAGAAAACGGGATCAGGGGAATCAGGCAGTCCAGTAGTGCTTGCACAGGCCTACTACGGGTGAAGCAAGATGGATGCCGGCCTGGGACCAGGCCTGAAGCCGCTTACCGTCCCGCTGGCTATCACTGACGGAAAAGATACTGCACCATCTGTTGAATAAGCTCCGGTGGTCGAGAGAGGCAAAGATCAGTCTCCGGGGAGCCGGGCAGGCCAGGGAATCCTGTAAGGCCGTCTCTGGGTGTAGCAAGATGGCCGCCGCTCCAGGGACCAGGCCGGAGCCTCAGACCATCCCACTAGCTGCCACGGGGTGTAGGGATGCTGTGGCAGTGCCCACAGGCAATCCGGTGGCCAAGGCAGGTAAAAAGGAGTCTCTGGGGAGCAAGATGTAGCAAGGAAATGTGTAGGAGCCGCCGCCGCCGGGTGCAGCAAGATGGGCGCCGCTCCAAGGACTAGGCCGAAGCCGCGGTCTGTCCTACAGGCAGTCCCCGGGCTGGGAGATCCGGCGATCGCGGCCGCGGATGGCGCTGCAGAAGGCTGGATAACTCCAATGGCCAGGCAGGGGACAAGGCAGGCTTGCTGAGTCTTGGATATCAGGTAGGATCGTCAGGATTAAAGCAGGATGGTGTTGCAGGAGTATGGGCAAGCGGAGCACTCACTGCACACTTCCTTCCCCATCACTCTCCAGGCCACGCGCCCTCACAGATACTCTTTTTGGAACGCAGGAACGAGCCCTGCTGCAAAGTATTGCATCAAAAATTGTAATTACACGCCCCTGTTAACAAGGGGCTGAAAAATTGGGCCTTAGCCACTGGTGGCGGCGCCCAGAACCAAAAATGTTCTTACAAGCTATCAGCATGATCATTGAGGAGGAAGAGGATAATCACTCAGCATAACAGGATAGTCACTCAGCATCAGCACAGGCAGTCTTGAAGGGATCTAACATTTAAAAAAAAATTATTAAAAAAACATTATTCGATTACATCAACATCAGGTGCTTGGTAGCTGGTGGTGATCCAAGACTGATTCATTTTTATGAAGGTCAGTCGATCAACCGAGTAGGTGGACAGACGCACCCTTTAATCGGTTACAAAGCCTCCAGCAGCACTGAATGTGCATTCCGAAAGAACGCTGGATGCAGGTCAGGCCAGTAGCTCAATTGCATACTATGCAAGCTCTGGCCAGTGATCCATCCTCAAGACCCAGTAACCCAGAGGATTTTCGGTGGGAAAGGTGTCCAAGTCAGATCTTGACCCCAGGTATTCCTGCACCATGTAAAACAGACGCTGGCAATGGTTGCTGGAACCGATCATACCTTAGGGCTGCGGACAAAAAAATTGTCTGAACGCATCGGTCAGACGGCCACCTTCTCCACCGCTCCTTCTTTGACTGACCGAAGCCTCAGCAACACGTTGTCCAGGAACAGGAGTTTGTAACCTCCCAGTCTCTGAGAACGCGTTGCACAGACCTTTCTGCAAGGCCTCCCAAAGATGTTTCATCCTCTGCTCCCTCTGCGATGGCAAGATAAGGTCCGCAACCTTACCCTTGTAACGTGGATCAAGGAGGATGCCAGCCAGTATTGATCCCTCTCCTTGATACCACGAATACGAGGATCCTTCTGCAGGCTTTGCAGGTTTAGGGAGGCCATGCAGCGTAGGTTTGCTGAGGCATTCTTTCCAGAGTCCTCTGGGTCACTAAGGACGACATGATCCACGGCCACCTCCTCCCAGCCACGTACAAGTCCATGGGTTTCTTGGGACTGTAAATAATCCCTTAAAGACTGCTGCTGATGCTGAGTGCCAGGCTCCACCTCCATGCTGACACAACCCTCCTCCTCGTCCTCTTCCTGTGTGATCGGCAGGAACACTGTCTGGATAAAGTGGGCCTTAGGAGCTAAGGAAGTCCTCCTCTTCCTGTCTCTGTTCTGCCTCAAGTGCCCTGTCCATTATTCCACGCAGCGTGTGCTCCAACAGGTGGACAAGGGGGACAGTGTCACTGATGCATGCACTGCTCACCATCCTCGTGGCCTCCTCAAATGGTGACAGGACAGTGCATGCATCCCTGATCATGGCCCACTGGCGTGGGGAAAAAAAAACAAGTTCCCCTGACCCTGTCCTGGTGCCATAGTCGCACAGGTGCTCATTGATTGCCCTCTGCTGCGTGTGCAGCCGCTGCAGCATGGCCAACGTTAAGTTCCACCTGGTGTGCATGTCACAGATTAGGCGGTTCTTGGGCAGGTTAAATTACTTTTGGAGGTCTGCCAGCCGAGCACTGGCATTATATGACCGGCGGAAATGCACACAGACTTTCCTGGCCTGCCTCAGGCCATCCTGTAAGCCCGGGTACCTGCCCAAGAACCACTGCACCACCAAGTTAAGGACATGAGCCAAACAGGGCACATGGGTCAGTTGTCCCTGTCAAAGGGCGGAGAGGAGGTTGGTGCCATTGTCGCATTCCTGCCTTAAGTTGGCGTGGTGTCAACCACCTCTGAACCTGCCCCTGCAGAGCTGATAGAATCTCTGCCCCAGTGTGGCACCTGTCCCCCAAGCACACCAGCTCAAGCACCGCATGGCATCTTTTGGCCTGCGTACCTGCGTAGCCCCTTGAACGCCTAAGGAGCACCGCTGGATCCGAGGACAAAGCACAGGAAGAGGCCATAGAGGAAGAAGAAGAGGAGGGGGTGGAGGAGAGAGGTGTGTCAGAATCACCAGTACTGGCATTTTGGAGGCATGGTGGCGGAACAACCTCCAACACTACTGCATCTTGTCCTGCATTTCTCCCAGCCGCCAGCAGAGTCACCCAATGCGCCGTGAAACTTAGGTAATATCCCTGTCCATGCCTGCTGGACCATGAGTCAACGGTAATATGCACCTTACCGCTGACCGCCCTGTCCAGCGAGGCCAAGACATTGCCTTCCACATGCCGGTAGAGAGCCGGAATCGCCTTTCGTGAGAAAAAGTGGCGTTTGGGAACCTGCCACTGAGGAACCGCACATTCCACAAACTCACGGAAGGGGGCAGAGTCTACCAACTGAACAGGTAGCAGTTGAAGTGCTAGCAATTTTGAAAAGCTAGCATTCAACCGCTGGGCATGTGGATGGCTGGGAGCGAACTTCTTTCTGCGGTGCAGCAGCTGGGGCAGGGAAATTTGTCTGGTACAATCTGATGTTGGTGTACCTATAGTAGATTGCCCGCAAGTACTTGGCTGTGACACACCTAATTCTACACCTGCATTCCTCTCAGTGCAGGTCTCAGAGAGGACTGAAGGTATAGTGGGGTTGGAGATCCCAGCTGATGAGGAGCAAGGAGAGGTCCTCTTTGTTCTTTGGTGTGGGTCTTTTAGGTACGCTTGCCAACGAACTGCATGGCAGATCAACATATGTCTGGTCAAGCATGTGGTGCCCAAGCGGGAGATGTTTTGGCCACGCGAGATACGGTTGAGACATATGTTGCAAATAGCAGCGGTGGGATCTGATGCACTCATCTCAAAAAAGGCCCACACCAAAAAACTTTTGGAATAACACGCAGAGACAGCAGCGCCCTGCACATGCGGAGCTCTGCGGCGTGATGCAGTCAGTGTGCTGCCCTTAGGCTGGCCCCTGGAGGACATCCTGCCTCGTTGGTGATGTGCCTCCTCCTCCTCCTGTCAGGCACCCACGTGGAGTCAGTGACCTCATCATCCCCTCCCTCCTCATCACTGGAGCAAACCTGGCAGTATGCTGCAGCAGGGGGAACATGACTGCCAGATTGCTGTCTTTCTTGGGCACCCCCTCTGTCTGGGCTCACGTTACTGCCTTCCTCTAGCTGAGTACCATCATTGGAGCCTTCAAAACGCTGGGCATCCTCCTGGAGCATGTACCCAACAATGTGGTCAAACAGTTCGAGGGACTCCTCAGGAGGAAATGGTGGGGCTAGGGAAGGAGTCACTGATGCCATTGAGCCGAGGGCAGAGGCCGCGTTGGCAGCTGCTTTGCCAGACAAAGTACCCTGAGCCTGGGTGAGAGAGGATGAGGAAGATGAGGACGGCTTGGTCATCCATTCGACCAAGTCTTCCGCATGTTGCGGCTCAACACGGCCAGCTGCCAAAAAAAGGCTAAGCGTGTCCCACGGCCACGTGCTGATGAGGATGCACCGTGTCCATGACCAGCACTGTTGCCGCTAGACACAGAGCCTGCTTGCCCTCTTTTATTGGCTTGTGACTGTCTGCCTCTCCTTGTTGGCCTTCCAGACATACTATTGGCCTGCAGTGAGCTGCACAAAACTGGTATGTATATATATATATACCGATTATACTGCAGCTAGCAGAATCAACTGCCTGCCTGTAGTATTATTAGTATGATAACACCTGCACTTGTCTTCCAGAAGCTATACTGTAGGTGCAACTGTGTGGGGTACACAGTACAGTAACTGGAAATACTTCAAGAGCCTACACAAGCACCTGGCTGCAGGTAGCTATACTGTAGGTGCAACTGTGCGGGGTATACAGTACAGTAACTGGAAATACTTCAAAGAACCTACACAAGCACCTGGCTGCAGGTAGCTATACTGTAGGTGCAACTGTGTGGGGTACACAGTACAGTAACTGGAAATACTTCAAAGATCCTACACAAGCACCTGGCTGCAGGTAGCTATACTGTAGGTGCAACTGTGCGGGATACACAGTATAGTAACTGGAAATACTTCAAAGAGCCTACGCAAGCACCTGGCTGCAGGTAAATATACTGGAGGTGCAACTGCGCGGGGTACACAGTACAGTAACTGGAAATACGTCAAAGAGCCTACACAAGCACCTGGCTGCAAGTAGCTATACTGTAGGTGCAACTGTGCGGGGTACACAGTACAGTAACTGGAAATACGTCAAAGAGCCTACACAAGCACCTCGCTGCAGGTAGCTATACTGTAGGTGCAACTGTGCGGGGTACACAGTACAGTAACTGGAAATACTTCAAAGAGCCTACACAAGCACCTGGCTGCAGGTAGCTATACTGTAGGTGCAACTGTGCGGGGTACACAGTTGTCACGACTAATACTCACCGAGGCCAAGATGCCGAGAGCGGTTTGCCCTTACGACCACGCGCACCCAGACCCCTGGAAATGATACAGGGAGCAGGGGCCACGCGGAGGCATGGGCCTCTGGCAGATGGGAGATCCGAAGGTAGGACTTGAAGGCCTGGTAGAAGTCTTCAGATGCTGACTGGAGGTGCAAGGGAAGGTGCCGTTGCAGGGTCAGGGGACTGAGTAGCAGGAAGTTCGTAAAACAAGCCAAGGGGTCAGAACCGGATAATCAGGCAGAGCAGAGTCCGTTAATCAAGCCAGGGATCAGAACCGGGTAATCAGGCAGAGCAATTCTGTTTAACAAGCCAGGGATCAGAACTGGGTAATCAGGCAGAGCAAGTCCGTTTAACAAGCCAGGGATCAGAACCGGGTAATCAGGCAGAGCAAGTCCGTTTAACAAGCCAGGGATCAGAACCGGGTAATCAGGCAGAGCAAGTCTGTTTAACAAGCAGAGGTCAGTGGGTATCAGGCAGGGAGCGGTATCCGTTATAACTAGCCAGGGGTCAGCACAGGTTTAAGCAGTAGACAAGGAGCACAGAGGAGCAGGGAACCAGGAACAGCTGATGACAAACCAGCAACCCGACTGGGTGCTGGAGTCGTCAGAAGTAGCCCCATGGCGCGCGCGTCAGCGTGACGCGCTACCGAGCACCCGCACGGGCGACGGTGCGCGCACACGCACCATTGGGCCGTGAACGGGTGTGCGCCGAAGCGCTAGTCCACCGCGCATGTGCCCCGGAGCCCGGCGGACGGAGGCGACCGAAGTCCCCTGACAGTGCCCCCCTCCTAAGGGCGGACACTGGACGCCCAGACTGGACATCAATTCCGGGTGGTTTCGATGGAAGGCTTGAATTAAGTGTGGTGCATGCAGATTCTTAGCAGGCTCCCAAGAATTGTCCTCAGGTGGATATCCCTTCCACTGGATCAGGTATTGCAGCTGCCTGCCCTTCTTTCTACAGTTTAGGATGGACTCCACTTCGAACTCATTCTCCCCATCCACCCTGATTGGCGGGGGAGGAAGTTCTCCTCTTCCAGGAAAAGGGCTGGGCACAACAGGCTTCAACGAGGATACATGGAAAACAGGATGGATTCTGTACGTTTTTGATAGTGCTAGCTCAAAAGCCACAGGGTTAATTATTCTCTTGATTTGAAAAGGTCCAATGAACCTGGGTCCAAGTTTTCGCGATGGCAGAGGTAATTTAAGGTTAGTAGTGGATAACCAGACCTCCTCTCCTACATCAAAAATTGGATTCTCCCTCCTGCCCCGATCATACTGCTTTTTGTAATCCTCTTGTGCTTTATGTAGCATGTCTTGGATCTTCCGAAAGTTGGATTGCAAAGAGGTTAACCTGTCTTGAACTGCGGGAACTGCCATTTTGGGGGTGTCATTAGATAGGAACGTAGGATGGAACCCGCAATTTGCCTAGAAGGGTGTTTGGTTGGTAGTCGCATGAACAGAGTTGTTATAGGCAAATTCAGCGTATGGGAGAAGACTTGCCCAATCGTCCTGGGAGCCTGATCAGAAACAACGGAGGTATTGCTCCAGGGTCTGGTTTGTCCTCTCCGTTTGGCCGTTGCTCTGAGGGTGATACGCTGAAGAGAGGCAGACTTTGATATCCAGGGTTTTGCAGAGTTCCCTCCAGAATTTAGATGTAAATTGCACACCCCTATCTGACACAATACTCTTCGGCACACCATGGAGCCTAATGATCTCTTTCAAAAAGATATTGGCTGTGTCCACGGCAGAAGGAGTGCCCCTCATGGGTAAAAAATGAGCCATCTTGGAGAGACGGTCGACAACAACAAAAATGGTGGTAAAGCCTTCCGAGGCAGGCAAGTCTACAATAAAATCCATGGACACATCGGCCCATGGACGTTCCGGGATGGCCCAGGACTTGGCGTTTTGCCCCTTGTTCCGCTGGCACAGAGGACAGGAGGCCACATACTCCTTACAATCCCGTCTCCACCCAGGCCACCAGAAGGAGCGAGAGATCAGCTCAGACGTCTTCTTCGTCCCAAAATGACCTGCCAATTTATGGTCATGACACATTTTAAGGGTTAGAGGCCGTGTCTCTCGAGGTAGAAAAATTTTTCCCCGGACCCAAAAGAGATCCTCACATTTCTTCAAGGAATGTACCTCCGGTTCAGCACACAAATTGGATGAGGACCTGATGGATGATATTAAGTCCGCCTGAGTCAGACCAAGGAAGTTTTGTAGAGAGAGAATAATGCTCGGTTCAGTCGTTCGTGGATCTGCAGAAAACATCCGAGAGAGCGCATCTGCCTTTCCATTTTTTGCACCAGGTCTGTAGGATATCTGGAAATTAAAATGAGAAAAGAAGAGGGCCCAACGTGCTTGTCTGGATTTTAGCCGTTTTGCTGTTCGGAGGTATTCCAGATTTTTGTGATCCGTAAAGATCATGACCGGGTGTAATGCGCCTTCCAGTAAATACCTCCATTCCTCTAGAGCGAACTTTATGGCCAGCAGCTCCCTGTCACCCACATCGTAATTAAGTTCTGGCGGGCTGAGTCTCCGGGATGCAAAGGCTACAGGATGTAGAATGGCTTTAGGTCCATGTCTTTGGGAAAGGATAGCTCCTGTTGCGATTTCTGATGCGTCCACCTCTAGTACAAATGGCTGAGTTGGGTCAGGGTGACGGAGAATCGGGGCTGGACTGAACAAGGTCTTCAGTTTCAGAAAGGCTTCTTGTGCGGCTTGGGACCACTGAAAGGAACCGTGCTGACGGGTTAACTGAGTGATAGGCGCCACAATAGCGGAGAATCCGACAATACATTTTCTGTAAAAGTTGGCAAACCCTATAAACCGCTGTACCCCTCTTTTATCAGATGGGGCCGGCCATTCCTGAATTGCTTGTATCTTTTGTGGATCCATTGCGACCCCATTAGTTGAAATGATGAATCCTAGAAATTGTACGACTGATTTTTCAAATTCACATTTTTCGGCTTTCAGGTATAGCTTGTGTTGTTTCAGTATGGTGAGAACCTTTTTTACATGCCCCTTGTGCAGTTCAATAGTGGAGGAGAAAATAAGAATGTCATCCAGGTAAACAACAAGGAAATCATCCAGATATTCTCTGAATATATCATTCACCAGGTGTTGAAAGGTGGCCGGAGCATTACAGAGCCCGAATGGCATCACCAGGTATTCTAAATGTCCAAACCTGGACCTGAAAGCTGTTTTCCACTCGTCCCCAGCCCTGATCCTGACAAGATTATAGGCACCTCAGAGGTCAAGTTTGGAAAAAACTTTGGCTGATCGGAACCGTTGAAACAACTCAGGGATGAGTGGCAGTGGATACCTGTTTTTGATGGTGATATTGTTAAGCTGCCGGTAGTCTACACATGGCCTAAGGAATCCATCCTTTTTCCCTACAAAAAATATGCCAGCTCCGGCAGGTGAGGACGAGGGACGAATGAAACCCTTCTTGAGATTCTCATCGATATATTGTTTGAGAGCTTCCAGCTCAGTTTCTGAGAGTGGAAATATACGGCCGAACGGAACTTCCAATCCGGGCAGGGGATCGATCGGGCAGTCGTAAGGCCGATGAGGTGGCAGGCAGTCAGCCATTTGTTTGTTAAAGACTTCTTGAAACTCAAGGTATTCGGAGGGAACATGTTGGAGACTGTCTGATGGAACTGTAATCGCTGCACAAACTTACGGAGCCGTGGGAAGACAATGTTGAGAGCAATACTGAGGGGAGAAAGATACCGCCTTAGTACTCCATTTGATCTGTGGGTCATGTGCCTGTAACCAGGGCAGGCCGAGTATAACAGGGAAAATAGGAGAGTGAATGACGTCCAGCCGTAGAAATTCCTGATGACCGGAATCTGTGGTCACAAGGATAGGTTGGGTTTCCTGGGTGATGGGACATGAACAGGGAAGTGACCCGTCAGCCAGATGTATTCGTAGACTTTGAGCTTTGGTTTGCAGAGGGATATGCAGGCTGTGGGCCAAGGCAGTGTCTAAGAAGCAACTGCAAGCTCCGGGTCTCCCCTTCCGGTAGCTGTAGGGAAACAAACAACATCACATAAGTTTTAGGAGCAGTGTTGGTTTGACAGTTCATCAGATTTGGCCGAAAGAACTTACTAGGTCTTATTGGGCAGTTGCACAAGAAGTGTCCGGCACCCCCGCAATATAGGCACAAGTTAGATTGCCGTCTGCGTTGTCTCTCTTCAGAGGTCAGCGGAGCACAGACCAGGCCGAGCTGCATAGGCTCAGCCTCAGGGACTGGTGTTGCAGTAGCAGCCGTTGGAGATGGTGACTGAGCAGGCAGGGGTCTGGACGATGTCCAGGCAGGGCGCGGACTTTGAAAACACTCTGAGTGTCGATCACGTAGGCGCCTGTCCAGTTTCGTGGCTGCTTGGATTAATTCTTCCAAGGAAGTGGGAGTTTCCATCCTGGCCAATTCATCCTTGAGAAGTTCAGACAAGCCCTGACGGCACTGGTAGCGCAGGGCCGGCTCGTTCCAACTTGTGTCGGCCGCCCATTTACAAAATTCCACCGTATAGTCCTCAATTGGCCTCCTTCCTTGGGACAGGCTGTGTAGAATTGCTACAGATGTGGCCATGCGCTGTGGATCATCATAGAGCTGGGACATACTCTCAAAAAAGGAGTCTATCGTGTTTAGCACTGAACCTCTCTGTTCCATCAAGCCGTGGGCCCAGGCTTGAGGTTCCTCGGACAACAGTGAGATCGCAAATCCCACCTTAACAACCTCAGATGAGAAGATTCTGGGCTGAAGAGCAAAGTAGAGAGAACATGCGTTTTTGAAGGCCCTAAATTTCTTACGGTCCCCTGAAAAACGCTCTGGTGTAGGAACCCTGGGCTCTGGGAGCACCATTACGACTGTGGGACTGGCGGTAGCCTGAGGGAGCGGACCCCCACTACTGGGTGCGGGAGCTGCGGCTGCAGAAGGAAGTGACCCCGTAATCTGTTGTAGGCAGCTGTCAATCTGGGTATATCCCTCCTGCAATTTTTGAACGGAGTCAGCAAGAGCGGAAACCTGCTGACACAGGATCTCCAAAGGAGAGCGTGCTCTGTCGGCCTCGGACATCTGGCTGGTTTGTACTGTCACGACTAATACTCACCGAGGCCAAGATGCAGAGAGCGGCTCGCCCTTACGACCACGCGCACCCAGACCCCTGGAAATGATACAGGGAGCAGGGGGCACACGGAGGCACGGGCCTCCAGCAGATGGGAGATCCAAAGGTAGGACTTGAAGGCCTGGTAGAAGTCTTCAGATGCTGACTGGAGGTGCAAGGGAAGGTGCCATTGCAGGGTCAGGGGACTGAGTAGCAGGAAGTTCGTAAAACAAGCCAAGGGGTCAGAACCGGATAATCAGGCAGGGCAGAGTCCGTTAATCAAGCCAGGGATCAGAACCGGGTAATCAGGCAGAGCAAGTCCGTTTAACAAGCCAGGGATCAGAAACGGGTAATCAGGCAGAGCAAGTCCGTTTAACAAGCCAGAGATCAGAACCGGGTAATCAGGCAGAGCAAGTCTGTTTAACAAGCCAGGGATCAGAACCGGGTAATCAGGCAGAGCAAGTCCGTTTAACAAGCAGAGGTCAGTGGGTATCAGGCAGGGAGCGGCATCCGTTATAACTAGCCAGGGGTCAGCACAGGTTTAAGCAGTAGACAAGGAGCACAGAGGAGCAGGGAACCAGGAACAGCTGACAACAAACCAGCAACCCGACTGGGTGCTGGAGTCGTCAGAAATAGCCCCCACGGCACGCGCATCAGCGCGACGCACTGCCGAGCACCCGCACAGGCAACGGCGCGCACACGGGGACCATTATGCACGCGCCGCACCACTGGGCCGCGAACGGGTGTGCGCCGAAGCGCCAGTCCACCGCGCATGCGCCCTGGAGCCCGGCGGACGGAGGCGACCGAAGTCCCCTGACAACAGTACAGTAACTGGAAATACTTCAAAGAGCCTACACAAGCACCTGGCTGCAGGTAGCTATAGTGTAGGTGCAAATGTGCGGGGTACACAGTACAGTAACTGGAAATACTTCAAAGAACCTACACAAGCACCTGGCTGCAGGTAGCTATACTGTAGATGCAACTGTGCAGGGTACACAGTACTTGACTGGAAATACTGTAAAAACACCTGCCTGCCTGTCAGTTTATTAGGAATAGAAGAACAGGATCTAGCTAAACTGAATACAGTATATATATATATATATATATATATATATATATATATATATATATACACACACACACAACACCTGGGATGCATATATATATATACACAATACACTGTAAGTGCAGCTAACTGACTCGACCTGCCTACTCTAACTTAAATCAAATGACACGGTCTCTCTCTCTGTCTATCTCTTTCTCAAATCGGAACACACTACACAGGGCCGACGTGCAGGCAGCCTTATATAGTGTGGGGCATGTACTAAACCCCCTGAGCTCTCTGTACACACAGCACTGTGATTGGCCAAGCATGTGGGTCATAGTGCATGCTTGGCCAATCATCAGTCAGCAATGCACTGCGATGCCGCAGTGAATTATGGGCCGTGACGCGCCACTCGAATTTGGCGCGAACAGCCCATATCGTTCGTAATTCAGCGAAACGACCGAACACACGATATTCGAGTCGAATATGGGTTCGACTGGAACACGAAGCTCATCCCTAATCAGGAGTATATGGTCTTTACAATAGCTATTGATGCTGGGAAGAGTGAAACTATTAACTGGATAACTGCATACAGACATATAGGAGCACAGAGAAGACATACAACCCAAGTTGTAACCAGGAGCAACAGAATATCTATAAAATAGACAAAATCTGAAGGCAAAGCCAACATAGGCTTTGCCCTGACAGTATCAAACTGATGACTGATTCAAAACTGACCAAAGACAGGAAAAGCTTACTTGTATGTTCCAGGAGGCACTACTTCACAGTGTGCACTCTTTCCACAAGTGAATGCATTACATAGGTTAGGGGGAGTGCATTGAGAAGGCACACCTCGACTTATCAATCCCGGGAGACAACTGCAATAAGACTGGAAGTTAACGATAGTCAGTACAAAAAGCTCAAAAATGTCAACAGGCAGCAAGATGTAAGTTAGATTATACACAAAACACTTTGTTGTGGAATGTATGGAAATCCCTATCAGATTAGGGCGAGGTCGCATACAGTGAGGGAAAAAAGTATTTGATCCCCTGCTGATTTTGTATGTTTGCCTACTGACAAAAGAAATGATCAGTCTATAATTTTAATGGTAGGGTTATTTTAAGTGAGAGACAGAATAACAACAAAAATATCCTGAAAAACGCATTTAAAAAAAGTTATAACTTTATTTGAATTTTATTGAGTGAAATAAGTATTTGATACCCTATCAATCAGCAAGATTTCTGGCTCCCAGGTGTCTTCTATACAGGTAATGAGCTGAGATTAGGAGCACTCTCTTAAAGGGAGTGCTCCTAATGTCAGCTTGTTACTTGCATAAAAGACACCTGTCCACAGAGGCAACCAATCAGATTCCAATCTCTCCACCATGGCCAAGACCAAAGAGCTGACTAAGGACAGGGACAAGATTGTAGACCTACACAAAGGCTAGAGTGGGCTACAAGGCCATCGCCAAGCAGCTTGGTGAGAGGGTGAAAACAGTTGGTGCGATTATTCACAAATGGAAGAAATGCAAAATAACTGTCAATCTCCCTCGGTCTGGGGCTTCATGCAAGATCCCACCTTGTGGAGTTTCAATGATCATGAGAACGGTGAGGAATCAGCCCAGAACTACACAGGAGAATCTTGTCAATAATCTCAAGACAGCTGGGACTATAGTCACCAAGAAAACAATTGGTAACACACTACGCCGTGAAGGACTGAAATCCTACAGCGCCCGTAAGGTCCCCTTGCTAAAGAAAGCACATGTACAGGCCTGTCTGAAATTTGCTAATGAACATCTGATTGATTCAGAGGAGAACTGGGTGAAAGTGTGAAAATCAAGCTCTTTGGCATCAACTCAACTCACCGTGTTTGGAGGAGGAGGAATGCTGCCTATGACCCCAAGAACACTATCCCCACCAACAAACATGGAGGTGTAAACATTATGCTTTGGGGGTGTTTTTATGCTAAGGGAACAGGACAACTTCACTGCATCAAAGGGACAATGGACGAGGCCATGTACCGTCAAATCTTTGGTGAAAAGCTCCTTCCCTCAGCCAGGGCATTGAAAATGGGTTGTGGATGGGTATTCCAGCATGACAATGACCCAAAACACACAGCCAAGGCAACAAAGGAGTGGCTCAAGAAGAAGCACGTTAACATCCTGAAGTGGCCTAGCCAGTCTCCAGACTTTAATCCCATAGAAAATATGTGGAGGGAGCTGAAAAGTTTGAGTTACCAAAAGTCAGCCTCGAAACCTTAATGACTTGGAGAGGATCTGCAAAGAGTAGTGGGACAAAATCCCTCCTGAGATGTGTGCAAACTCGGTGACCAACTACAAGAAACGCCTGGCCTCTGCGATTGCCAGCAAGGGTTTTGCCAGCAAGTACTAAGTCATGTTTTGCGAAGGGGTCAAATACTTATTTCACTCATTAAAATGCAAATCAATTTATAACTTTTTTGAAATGCGATTTTCTGGATTTTTGTTGTTGTTATTCTGTCTCTCACTGTTAAAATAAACAAACCATTAAAATTATAGACTTATTATTATTATTATACAGGATTTATATAGCGCCAACAGTTTGCGCAGTGTTTTACAACATGAGGACAGACAGTACACTTACAATACAAATCAATACAGGAGGGATCAGAGGGACCTGCTCGTTAGAGCTTACAATCTAGCAGACTTATTATTTCTTTTGTCAGTGGGCAAACGTACAAAATCAGCAGGGGATCAAATACTTTTTTCCTTCACTGTAGGTGATTTTAATGTGCGTCTCCTCCTTCAGAGTTGCATTGTTCAAGCTGTGGCATAAATTTGGGAGGGAAGGGGTGGGGCATTAAAAATTGTCCTCTGTCCAAAAATCATTTTATGGTCATTTGCACAGTAAAAATAAATTAAAGTGGAGTTCCAACCCAAAAAAAAAATTAGTAACGTGTTTAAAAAAAATAAAAAAAAAAACATTTGGAGAAAATTTTTTTTTTTACTCCCCTCTAAATGCCTGTTGCTAGGGGGTCTCTCGTAGTCTGCCTTCTTCGGTGCCTGGGCTCCTGATGTCACTTCCCTCGGCGCAGGAAGGGAAATCCCCTCTCTCCCCTCCCTCTTGTCAATCATCTGGGACACGTGACCGGTCCCAGATGACTGCGGGGCCAGTGACAGCGCGCGGCACACGCAGTGGGTGCCCACAGTCAGAATGCCGGTGCCGCCGAGCGGAGGGGGGGACGAGCGCGGCTTCGATCCCCCGCATCGCTGGACCCTGGGACGGGTAAGTGTCAAATTAAAAGTCAGCAGCTGCAATATTTGTAGCTGCTGACTTTTATTTATTTATTTTTTTTAAATGGGAACCCCTCTTTAATACTAATCAGGTGTTTGCAATGCATAGTCACTCCTGCATTATGTAATACTCTTACTTAAATTTCCCCATATCGTACAGTTGGTTTTGACTGGGGCTTATAAAGGGTCCCTAAGAAATGGGAGGGGTCAACAACCATGTTGATGGTAATGGCTGTCAATAAGGTACTTTTCAGATAAGCAACATGGCACAGGCTTACAGTCCACTGAATGAACAAGGACCGCTTCCTTTACAGGAAGTACCAATGTTGCTACTTTACACTGAGTCTCTTGAAGTCTCTGCAGATTGTTCAGTTGGAGGTGGAAGGCAAACTCCAGTAATTTGGCAGACAGATGCCCTGTAAAGGGAATCCTGTGCTTTTGCTTATCATCAGATACCCTTTCCCTAATGCTGCTCCTTTCTATTCCTACCAACCAGGGCTCTGTTTCTCACTTACTCCCACACTGCAGATGCAACTAAATGATAATGATGCAGAAAGGTGACATTTAATTATTTCTGTCAAAGACGGCCACCCACATTTCCCACAATTCAAAACGTTCAATAGAAGACAATGGCCACCCCAATATGGCTGCGTGGATCCCACCATGACAGTGGACAACTTAGTCCCAAATGAGTACCTACTAGCCCGAAGAAGAAGCACAGTGCCATCTTTAAGCTGGCAGGCATATTGCAGCACTGCACCTGCGTACAAGCCCAGAATGTCTGGCACTGCAGCCTACTATTACAGCTAGAGTACACAGATCACAGCAGGTTTCTCAATCTACAGCTTGTCAGTTCTGAAAACATATTGTATTCTTCTCAATGAATGCAAGGTGTTCTGTGATTGGAGAAGGCACAGATAAATGTCACCATCTCCACTTCTTCAGTGCCAAACATTTGATGTTAATGGTACTGTACAGGGGGAAGAAAACGTAAGAGTATTGCATAACACAGCAGTGGTCGCACATTAAATAAACTAAATTGGTGTTCATTCATTTTTATAGCGCAATAGGCCAGAGTTCAGCTTAAAAGTTCTAAAAATTCAAAATGCTGAATTTTTTTATAATATGTGTACAAAAGAGTGCTTGAAGGGAGGGCTTTGTATATGGAAGAAGCAGTTTCTCTGCTCATACTCTGAATTATCAAAAGGCCTAGGAGAAGGGGAAGGAAGTGCCAGACTTTGCATACAGCAAGTGTCTGAGCACTGATCAATTTAACAGTGCACAGAGGTAAGTTAAAGCACATTTTTATGTATGCTATAAGGCAAATAAGAATATTTAATATGTTAAAGTTGATCTTACATCTAACCACAAGGGCCAGCTTATTTAGTGTGCCCCCCTTCCCTTGTTCAACAGCTGCAACGACCTGCAAAAAAGTGGGCAAAAAAAGTAAAATACAATTCCTTCTTCCCAGCTTCTGCCTGCAATAAGGGTAATGTCATAATTCTGGCGAAATCCAAAGAAAACATTGAGTAGCTCGAATCTTGTGAGAAGGCTCTTCTTGCAAGATCTGGAGTACTCAGCATTTCCGGGATCATGTTGGCAGGATGCAGATGTCACTCTTCTACTACGGCATCTGAAGGAAAAGTAAGTACTGTATATTATAACTGGGTCCCCCCCCACACAGGATTTTATTTTTACTTTTAATGCAGCACTTTGACAAGGAGAGGGGCCATGCTAAATGCGCAGACCTTGCTTAGAGATTTGCTTTAATATCATTAACAGGTTCATTAAACAAAAAAAGGTTGCCGCTTTCTGCATTTGAAAATTCAGTGTCATTAGATTAGTGTTGCTTACTTTTCCTGGACTGCGATATACACATTTAGTAGTATTCTCTGAGCATCCTCCATTGTCAACTGTACATGGATTAAAGGGCAAGCATATCTTTCCATCCCCATAGTAGTCAGATTTACAGGTACATGTGTACTGGCGTGGCCCCTGTACATCGCATTTTGCAAATTTACTGCAGGGTGAGGGCTTACAGGGGTCCTGGGCTGTAAAATGAAAACATATGTCAAAATATATAACAGACACCAAAGTAAAAAAAATAAAACATAACTTAAAGTGTAGTTAAACTCAACGTAGATAGAAATCCATACTGGATTATGTTGAATTTTCTAACATTGTTATACCATAAATAATATACGTTGTGATAAAATGCTTGCTTCCACATTTTTGTTTTTATTCACTGCTGGATCT
Organism: Aquarana catesbeiana; assembly: GCF_042186555.1. NCBI lineage: Eukaryota > Metazoa > Chordata > Amphibia > Anura > Ranidae > Aquarana > Aquarana catesbeiana. The sequence goes on from NC_133330.1 coordinate 88,589,785, forward strand.
CAGTGTTGCTGATATCCTGCAGCTTCTTTGAAGCCAATTCCTATCTACATGCATATGTTGCAGCAAAGGATTCATGGCACTTCTCAGAATAGGTTTCCTGACACCAGTGGACCATGTCTATGCAATGTGTGCTGAAATAGTAACTTGAAGTCTCCATAGGTGCCCAAATGATAAAGTAACAATGCACAATGGGATATAGTGATGACTATAGAAAAAAGTGCTTGAACAAGGACCTTTGTGGATTACCAGCTGTTATATTAAGCTACCGATTTTAAAACAATGAAAATTGCGTTTGAAACTTTATTAATTTGTCAAAGCTGAACCCCAGGCAGATATAACATTTTCAAATTAATGCAGCTCTTTATTCACCAATGTGGCCTTTAATATATTTTTATATGCAAGCAGTACAAATATCTGTAAGGATGGAAACATGTCAGCATTTGTTTGTGTATTGGATCCTTTTGTATCCCTATGGCTATGGAATAAAGAAGATTTTATGTGCATTGCACACCTGGGTGCTGATCTTTTGATCTGTGGACAACAGTTTCACACCAGATGGGACAGGACTTGGGAGAGTTAAGTGGGGTACACACTGAGAAAATCCGAAGAAAAATTCTGTACGAGGAACGATCGTTCGATTTTGGTATAGTATGTACACCACTATCGACATCCGATTCAGACTTTCCAAATGAAAATTTCCGAAAGGGACAAACTCCAAAATTGTTCTCGTACGTGAACAGAACTAACGATTTTTGTTTAATGTGTACTGTTCGAATATGAATATATCGATTATGAAAGACTGCACATGATCAGAAATAATAAACAACAATAAGCCAAACAAAAAAATAGTCTTTGTCGTTTGGGAATTTCGTACAATTAGTACAATCCTCGGTTTCGACTTGATGTGAAACATTGTGGAAAACCAGAAAATAGTTTATCTGATTTTCTTATAGTGTGTACTGGGCTTAACTGTCCAACAGCTACACAAACACAAGAAACGTTTTGGCTGGACTCACACTTTAATAAGACTGTTTGCTTTTATTGTTAAATCTGAACTCTAGGCAAACAGCTAAATACACAGATAAAATGCATATAGCAAAGTTCTGTTTATCCAGTACTGAAATGTATACATCTCTGCAACAAAGCGCAGTCTTGTCCAGCAAGACATAATTCCTATTTTTTTTATGCTTCCGTTTAGGAGCACTAAGGTCTCCTCCTCAACCCCATCCTATGATTGGACAATTAAAAGAGAAACAGCAGATTGATAAAGTCTCTCTCGGTCACTCTGCTGTCTCCTCCTATCAGCATAATCCTTGCACTGCATTGGCTTCTTGTGCTGTTTCTAACGCTCTCTTTCTCAACTGTACACGGAATAAACAAGGCTGACACCAAATCAAATTTAGGTACGTATACTGCTTGCATTTAAAAAATATATTTATTGATGTACGTATTCATGATTCCAGAGCTGCGTTAATTTGTGTCTTTTATATCTGCCTTTCAAGCTTAAGTCCTTAGGGTTAGGCAATGCACACAAAGTCTTTCCTCCTGGAAGCATCATTTTGGCAGAAAAAAACACCTGCTGCTTGTAAAAGTGTGTGACGCATCAAGGTGCATTTAGACACGTTTACAGATGTCAAGTTCTTGGATGTTAATTTATTTCATTGGCCAGAATCAAAAATGTATTCTGGCTATTAAAACTAACATTCAAGTGATAAATGCGCCTAGCGTAGCATGAGTTTACAAGCGTCAAACATTCTGTCTGTCAAAACGCTGCTGCTGCTGCTGGAAGCACTGGCAATGGTTTTTTTTCCTGCCTCTAAAAGCCCCTGCTACTAAATGCTGGACACATAGGCAAACATGCAGGGGAGTTTACAGGTAGGAAAAAAGAAAATGACTGACACCCCAGGAATAGGGTTGCCACCTTTTTGTCAAGCCAAACCCGAACACTTTAGCGGCGCATGGCAAGGCACCCCAACTGCGGCAAAATCGCGCAAACAGAATCGTGGGATGCCTGTCACCCAAAAGAAGTTTCGCTTCGCGATTGGGGTGCCATGATCCCCATCCCCTCCTATTACAAATCTTCTTCCCCTACCAGCACAAATCCTCCTCCCCCAATACCCTAATGGCAGCCAACGGGGTACCACGGTGCCTCCTGTAGGGGTCCCGGACAGCAGGGGGATCGGAGGGGGGGAAATTACAGAGGAGTCAAAACATAAGGTAGAGAGAGAGGCGCCATGTAGCTGCTGGTGCGGTAGTTTTTAGGAATGAAATGTTTAACCACTTGCCGACCGGGCCATTGCCGAAAGATGGCAACAGCGCGGTCGGCTAGTTCTGGGTGGACGTCCGTGGGACGTCATTCCAGAATGTTGCTCCAGCGCGCCCCCTGGGGCGCGCACCCGGGAACATCCGTGACCGCCGGGTCCGGAGGACCCGGTGCATCACAGATCATGGTAAATAGCCGCTGATCACGGCCGTTTACCACGTGATTGTTCCGTCAAATGACGGAGCGATCACCTGTAAACAAACCGGCGTCACGTCATGATGCCGGTTCCTCCCTCCCCTCTCTGTACCGATCGGTGGGGGAGAGATGGCAGCAGCGCTGTGGGCTGGATGTTTAGTGCCCACAGCGCTGCTCAATGTAAATAATGGCAATACTCTGCAACACTGTGCAATACTCTGCAATACTGCAATACTCTGCAACATTCTGCAACACTGTGCAATACTCTGCAACACTGTGCAATACTCTGCAACACTGTGCAATACTCTGCAACACTGTGCAATACTCTGCCAATACTCGCCAATACTCGCCAATACTCGCCCAATACTCGCCCAATACTCGCCCAATACTCTACCAATACTCGCCAATACTCTGCAAATACTCGCCAATACTCGCCAATACTCTTTTTTGATTTATAGCGCAAAAAATAAAAAACCCAGCGGTGATTAAATACCACCAAAAGAAAACTCTATTTGTGTGAAAAAAAGGACAAAAATTTCATATGGGTACAGTGTTGCATGACTGAGTAATTGTCATTCAAAATGTGAGAGCACCAAAAGCTGAAAATTGGTCTGGTTAGGAAGGGGGTTTAAGTGCCCAGTTGTCAAGTGGTTAAAGACAATCCACTCATTCTCAAAGTCAAAGCTGTAGGCATGTCAGTCTGTGAAGTCCGCTGCCCCATTCTCCTGATCCACGCTGCTGTTTCACTGAATTGCTGGAGGAAACAGAGAGCCATGGGAAGCTCATGTGAACTGTCAGCCTCTGATGATGGAGGCGTGGTTAAGCCTCTGGAACACTCTGATTGGTCACAGCGTCCCAGGCTTACTGACAGCTCACTGCAATTTCCCCGCGGCTCTGTATCCTTGGCTTCCTCCAGAGATTCAGTGAAACAGCAGCGTGGATCAGGAGAATGGGACAGCAGACTTCACAGACTGACATGCCTACAGCTCTGACATGGAGAGTGAGTGGATGGTTTTTAAACATTTATTTATTAAAAGCTACCGAACCAGCAGTTGCCTGTCACCTCTCTCTCTCTCCCTTATGTTTTGACTCCTCTGTAATTGCCCCTTGCCCGCTGCTCTGATCCCCCTGCTGTCCGGGTCCCCCTGTGTGCTGGGGCCCCTACAGGAGGCCCCATGGTACCCCCTGTCAGTGGCACTGGTGTCCGGGTGTCAGGCAGAGGGAATCCCGGGCACAGCATTCTAAACCCGTACTGTCCGGGTTAAACCTGACAGGTGGCAACCCTACCCTGGAAGCAGCTGCAAAAATGTCCAGTGTGCATGAGGCCCTAAAGTAGAGTTCCTCTGAAAAGTGACTTGTCCCATGTCACTACACACTGTAACTTGTAAGGTTGCATTAGGAGGAACGTTCTGAGCCTGCATTCACTCCACCAGTCCAGCGTACCTCTGTTACCTCACTCCCAGTAACAGAATAGCCACCGAGTGTCTAGTGCGAACCTCATTTGACTAGGCCATAGATCTCTGCAACACTAGTCTGCTCCCAGTTACCATGTGAGACAGACTGCTAGGGAGGGAGCCAGAACCCCCCCCCCTTGCTACCGGAGGGCCTCTCACCTTAGCATGTACCACGTTAATGACTAGTTGCTGTAGCTTGTTCCTTCACTTCGTTACCCATAGCAACTACATTTCTCTTCCTTAACTTGCTGAGTTAACCTTTATAGTAGTGTTACTTCATACCCCACATGTGCAGTTACAGACCTGGGTTTTTGAAATACTCCAGAACCAACATGCACCCCTTTGAATAACTTAAGACCAGGCTTAGAACGGTTAACAAACTTTACTGTTGAAATGCAGCATGATAATACAGCATGAACAATGTCCTTTCCCTAATCCTAACTAACATGATGTAGTGGCCCAGACATACCTCCATGAGGTACAGTAAGAGTCCATATAGGCACTGTCCATGACTTGGATGTTGTCTGCAGCTCTGGATATCTTCAAGTCTGCTCCCTGGCTTGGCGGTGGAACTTTACAGCACTATCTGAGGGGCGACTACTACAACAACTCTCTCTGATCTTAGTGGTCCTCCTCTTTATACAGTATCTCTCAAAAGTGAGTACACCCCTCACATTTTTGTAAATATTTTATTATATATTTTCATGTGACAACACTGAAGAAATTACACTTTGCTACAATGTAAAGTAGTGAGTTTACAGCTTGTATAACAATGTAAATTTGCTGTCCCCTCAAAATAACAACACACAGCTATTAATGTCTAAACCACTGGCAACAAAGTGAGTACACCCCTAAGTGAAAATGTCCAAATTGTGCCCACTTAGCCATTTTCGCTCTCCGGTGTCATGTGACTCATTAGTGTTACAATGGAGCAGGTGTGTTAAATTTGGTGTTATCGCTCTCACTCTCTCATACTGGTCAATGGAAGTTTGACATGGCACCTCATGGCAAAGAACTCTCTGAGGATCTGAAAAAAAAGAATTGTTGCTCTACATAAAGATGGCCTAGGCTATAAGAAGATTGCCAAGACCCTGAAACTGAGCTGCAGCATGGTGGCCAAGACCATACAGCAGTTTAACAGGACAGGTTCCACTCAGAACAGGCCTCACCATTGTCGACCAAAGGAGTTGAGTGAACGTGTTCAGCGTCATATCCAAAGGTTGTCTTTGGGAAATAGACGTATGAGTGCTGCCAGCATTGCTGCAGAGGTTGAAGGGGGGGTCAGCCTGTCAGTGCTCAGACCATACGACGCACACTGCATCAAATTGGTCTGCATGGCTGTCATCCCAGAGGGAAGCCCCTTCTAAAGATGCTGCACAAGAAAGCCTGCAAACAGTTTGCTGAAGACAAGCAGACTAAGGACATGGATTACTGGAACCATATCCTGTGGTCTGATGAGACCAAGATAAACTTATTTGGTTCAGATGGTGTCAAGCGTGTGTGGCGGGAACCAGGTTAGGAGTAAAAAGACAAGTGTGTCTTGCCTACAGTCAAGCATGGTGGTGGGAGTGCCATGGTCTGGGGCTGCATGAGTGCTACGGGCACTGGGGAGCTACAGTTCATTGAGGGTACCATGAATGCCAACATGTACTGTGACATACTGAAGCAGAGCATGATCCCCTCCCTTCAGAGACTGGGCCGCAGTGCAGTATTCCAACATAACAACACCAAACACAACTTCAAGATGACCACTGCCTTGCTAAAGAAGCTGAGGGTAAAGGTAATGGCCTGGCCAATCATGTCTCCAGAACTAAACCCTAGTGAGCATCTGTGGGGCATCCTCAAATGGAAGGCGGACAAGCGCAAGGTCTCCAACATCCACCAGCTCCCTGATATCTACATGGAGGAGTGGAAGAGGACTCCAGTGGCAACCTGTGAAGCTCTGGTGAACTCCATGTCCAAGAGGGTTAAGGCACTGCTGGAAAATAATGGTGGCCACACAAAAGATTGACACTTTGGGCCCAATTTGTACATTTTCACTTAGGGGTGTACTCACTTTTGTTCCCAGCGTTTTAGACATTAATGGCTGTGTGTTGTTATTTTGAGGGGACATCAAATTTACACTGTTATACAAGCTGTGCACTCAATACTTTACATTGTAGCAAAGTGTCATTTCTTCAGTGTTGTCACATGAAAAGATATAATAAAATATTTACAAAAATGTGGGGTGTTTACTCACTTTTGTGAGATACTGTATATCGCAGGTGAGCCCTCCAAAATTAAAAAGCCCGGGAACAAGTCCAAAAATGCTTAACCCTTTCCTCAGCCTGGGTCGGCCGCAAGGAGCTAACTATATGCATTTTAACCTGCTTACACATTTTTTAGCTTAACACATTGAGCACAATAAAATAAACACCCCTCAGTAAACTATTAAAATTCTTACTTCAGCACTTGCAGTTTATGACTTTCAATAGGGGTATCGCATAGATTAACAGCACCTGCAGCTGAACTGCATTGCTCTTGCGAGAAATGCAGGGCTGCTATTCATTCTGAATGGCACCCCCACGCATCTCAGCCCACAGTGCGATCGCAGGTGCGGGAACCGCAAGGAAACAGCTTAGTCAAAAAGACCATGCTGTTTCCCTATGGCTTTTTTTCTAAAAAAGGTGCATGGGCTGCTGTGCCCAAGCAAACGTGGGGCGCACAGCCCACACTAGTGTGAACCAAGCCTTAAAAGTTAACTGTGAACAGTGCAGTCTCATTCTGTTAACTTGGAGAGTGGAGGAGTATGAGGGAGGAGCAGAGCAGTGCCTTGCCATGCTAAGCTATAGAACTGTGTGTTTCTATTGATGCACAAAGTGTAGGGGGAGGCAACTCTAGTCCCTGCATAAAAGGATAGCTCCATAGGTTGCTTCAAGGGAAACCTGGGGCAAAGTTCATATTACCATCATAAACTGTAACATAGCTAAGGATTAAAATAGAGAAGCTGCCCCAGTAGGATTCTTTCACATGAGTTTTCTGATCCGGCCCGCCTTCATGTGGGTCTAAGTGCAGACTAATGTATATTGTCTTGTGTCCGTTTACACCTGCCTACCTCTGAGTATGTCTAGGTCTGGAAAAAAAGAAACACGAAAGTACTGCACCTTTTTCTGTTTTTCCTGACCTAAACGTGATGGATATTTAAGGCTGCCCATAGAGCCATCATGGCTTTACCCTGTCCTCTGCTTAAATTTGGACACAAACTGAACAAGCACACATGCAAAAACCACTGATGTCCTTCCCATTCAATTCTGGTTCAGCAGGGGACTTGCTCACGGATCCCCTGCTGAACGGAGTGGAAAAGGCCCATGTGAAATGGGCCCCAAGTTATTAAATCAACTGCTGAAAGTGCTTAAAATAAAAAGTTTAATATTGCACTAGGTAGGACTTTAGGTTCAGCTGCACGTCTGCTTAGGTGGAAATTACAAGTGCTCTTCAACAGTGAATTGTAATTAGCCTGTCTTTGCTGCACCATACTGAGCAAAGGAAAATATAGGAATAAGGGAATGTGAATTTTTTTTTTCACCCAGGCGGAGCCCTTTATGGGTAGCATGAGATATTAAACGTACCTGCATCCATTTGCTGTTTCCCTATACTAATATTTCAGCCACGATTTTGGGTAAGGGACTCATCTCAAGCAAGAAGGGGAGCAGCTCTTTAAAAGCAGAACTTTACCCAAAAGGGAAAGTTCTGTTTTTTTTTTCTCCTCCCCTCCTCCACTGCCATATATGAAGTATATACAGTATATTTTTTTTGTGAGGTACCCGCTCCCACTGCCTAGGCAATCGGAGCGGAAGTTCACTCCCCTTGTCCCTGCCGGTGTTCTGCCGAGAAAGTTCCGCTCGGCGGATAAGGACCCCCTCTACTGCGCAGGCGCTGTGCCTGCGCAGTAGGATCCGGCGGAAATAGCCAAAGGTGAATAAGTGAAAATCAGCTGTATATGGCACCTGTAAGAGGGCCCCTCGCGAGCTCGCTTCGCTCGCCACGCTTCGGGCACGGCCTCGCTTCGCTCGGCTCTTTTTTATTCCCCCTCTAGGTCCACTTGGATGGTGGGGAAGGAACCTGGACCTAGGGCGCAGGCGTCGTGTACAGCTGATTGAAGATTTTGAGCTTCGGCTATCTCCGGCGGCTGATAGTAGTTCGTACTGCGCAGGCGCCTGTACAGGGGGGGTCCTTATCCGCCGAGGGAACTTTCTAGGCAAGACACCGGCAACCTTCTGGGACACATCACAGATCCCAGGAGGATGCGGGTCCATTCACAAAGGCGCAACATGGCTCGCACATGCGCAGCGGGGAGCCAGCTGTGAAGCTGCAAGGAGTCATTGTCATCTTCCCACAGTTAACATGCCATTGCGGGGAACCCGAAGACCCGGTGAAGAACTGGCCTGGGTGAGCATGATACTGAATCCCTGGACATGCCAGTGTGTGTTTATTAAAAGTGAGCAGCTACAGTTTTTGTAACTGCTAACTTTTAATTTTTGGAAACCTGGCTGAAGCTCCTCTTTAAAGCCCAAATCCAACCAAAACATTTTTGTTTGATTTTGGATAGAGTCATCAAGTGTTAGGACCTCTATTATATCTTATTGCTGTTGTCCCTATTCGAAATATAACCTCTCACTTCTTGTCTTACTGCTACCTACAGATGTGCACGTGCATATCGGGGTGCTATATAACATAACAAACAACTGCTGCTCATATGCAATCATATTTAAAGTCAAACTATCTGTAAAAGAGAAATTAAAGAGGTTGTAAACCGCTGGTTTTGTTTTTTGTACCTGCAAGGTAAAGGCATAATGTGCTAGTATGCAGGCTCTCTCATCTTCACCCATCTTGCTTCCGGGTTCATGGGCTCCGGCTCTGTGACTGGTCAGAGCTACGATGACGTCACTCCCCATGCGCGCAGGGGCCACCGTTCACGGACGGGGCTCTGAAGAAATGGCATAGGTGGCTGTTCCTTCAGAGCGCATGCACCGGTGATGTCACTGGCTGCATGTACACTAAATATCTCCTAAACGGTGCATGTTTAGGGGATATTTACACTACCTATAGGTAAACCTTATTATAGGCTTACCTATAGGGGAAAGCAAATGATGGAGGTTTACTTCCACTTTAAGGAATACAAGAATGCATGCCAGTTTTTTCTGTTTTTTTTTAAGAAACTAGATGCCAAGTACTCACGTTTGCAGACACTGTCTTGTTTGCTGTAGCCTGGCATACATTCACATTTAAGGCCTCCATCTGATGGTACACAGCGTGTTTTTGCTCCACAGTTCATTGCTTTGCAGGATAAGGATTCTGAGAGGAGACAGAGCACGAAAGTGAACAAGAGGACAACAGCCAATACAAGTCATTTATTTCAGAGCCTGTCCAACACAAAACCTACCTAGCTCACATGTTGAACCCATGTAACCCGCTTCACAGATACAGCTTCCATCTCCAGTAATTCCATTTTTACAAATCCCATGTTTACACTGGCAAGCTAAAAAAATAAAATAAAAAGGTCATACTTACATTATACTTGTTAATTTAAATACACTTGGCATATCAATATACAAAAGTTTACTATACTCAGATCTAAAGCTTTTTCAGTAAAACAATGTATAGAACAAAGTGTAAAGTATCCATAGCAATAAATCAGAATCCATTTTGAACAGTGAAATTTATTCTGATTGGCTACCCTACTTTCTCTCATCTGAAATACCCACTATCATTCTTGGTGTCTTCAACATTCCAGTTAATGTTAACAGCCCAGCTACAGCTCAACTTCTCAACTTAACCTCATCGTTTGACCTAACCCAATGGACACATACTCCCACTCACTCTCACTCCAATGGTAATACCCTCGACCTTGTATTCTCCCATCTCTGCAATCCTGGCAACCTCACCAACACACCCCTTTCCTCTTTCTGATCACAACCTCATCAGTTTCACTGTATCCTTGCCTCCAACTACCCATCCCTCCAAGAAAAACGATTACTTGTAGGAACTTTCGCCACTTTAACCCTTCTCCTCTCAATTCTGCTACTGAACACCTATATGACAATCTCTTCCCTGTCCTGTCCTGACCTGGCCACCTCTGTCTACAACAGTTCACTCTCGCCCTCGCTGGATGCACTTGCTCCTCTAACCACATGCAGATTCAGGCCACGACCTTTGCAACCCTGGCAAACTGACAACACTAGAAATGTCAAGAGACATTGCCGTGCTCTTGAACAACTGTGGCATAAAATCAAATTCCTGCAGGACTTCACCCTATACACTGTAAATCTGCGCTTCTAAAATATAATTCCTTCCTCAATACTGCCAAACAAGCCTAATTTGTCTCTCTTATTAATACCATCCAGTCCCCATTGGCTTTTCTTAACTTTTAACTCTCTGCTTCGTCCCCCACCCCCTCTACCCACTAACTCACTCACTGCCCAAGAGATATTCAATCACGTCAAAGACAAGATTGATGCAATTCGTGAGGACACTCCCACTGTGCATACATCTTCCCCACCCAACATACCTTGCCTAACAGCACATTCAACACTCTCCTCTTTTGAACTGGCTACAAAACGTTCCTCAGTTACCCACCCAACCAATTGTCCCCTGGATCCTGTTCCCTCACAGCTACTATGGTCACCCTCTATTTCTATCCTATGCTCCCTCAATCACATCTTCAATCTCTCCCTCTCTAGTGGCACCTTCCCTTCCCCTCCCCTCTAAAACATGCGCAGATCACTCCCATACCTAAAAAGCCCTCACTGAACCCCACCAACCTGAACAACGAAAGACCCATCTCATTACTCCCATTCATCTCTAAACTTCCAAAACGCTTAGTCTACAACCGTCTTAGCTCCTACCCCAGTGAAAATAACCTTCTTGACCTCTTAGAGTCTGGCTTTCGCTCACAGCACTCCACGGAAACTGCCTTACTAAAACTCACTAACAATTTACTAACTGCTAAAACCAACAGCCACTACTCCATACTCCTATTACTTGACCTCTCTGCGGCCTTTGATACTGTTGACCACCTGTCCCTTCTCAATAAACTCCATTCTCTTGGCATCCAAGATTCTGCTCTAGCCTGGTTCTCTGCCTACCTATCACAGTGCTCCTTCAGTGTAACCTACAACTCTGTCTCCTCCTCTCCATTGCCCCTTTCTGTGGGGGTCCCCCAATGCTCTGTTCTTGGACCCCTTCTCTTCTCTATCTACACCTCCTCCCTTGGTCACTTGATAATCGCCCACAGCTTCCAATACCACTTATACGCCGACGACACCCAAATCGATCTTTCTACTCCTCACCTCACTCCTTCAGTCTCTTCTTGCATTACTAACTTACTAACTGACATATCAGCATGGATGTCGCACCACTTCCTTAAACGAAATCTCTGTGCTATTAATATTCCCCCCCCCGCCCGTGCCCCCCTCCATGACTTTTCCATTAAAATCAACAATGAAACCATCAGTCCCTCCCCTCCCACCAGCATACTAGGTGTAATCCTAGACTCTGGCTTGTCCTTTCAGCCTCAAATACAATCGTTGTCAAATGTTTGTAGAATTCACCTCCGTAACATCTCTAAAATTCACCCCTTTTTAACAAATGAAACCACTAAGCTCCTTATTCACTCCCTTGTTATCTCTCGCCTTGACTATTGCAACTCCCTTCTCGTTGGCCTGCCTCTCCATAGGCTATGCCATCTTCAGTCTATCATGAATACTGCTGCCAGACTTATCTACCTTACCCACCATTCAGCATCTGCCAACCCTCTCCTCCAATCCCTACATTGGTTCCCAAATCGCCCAGCGAATTAAATTCAAAATCCTAACCACAACATACAAAGCCATTCACAACTCTGCCCCGAGCTACATCACCAATCTTGTCTCCAAATATCACACAAATTGTCCTCTCCGCTCCTCCCAAGACCTTCTACTCTCAAGCTCCCTCGTCTCCTCCTCCCATGCTCGTCTCCAGGATTTCTCCAGAGCCTCTCCCATCCTCTGGAACTCGCTACCTCAACCTGTCCGGCTATCCCCTACTCTTGCTACCTTCAGGCAATCCCTGAAAACTCATCTCTTCAGGGAAGCCTATCACGCCTCCAACTAATCTTTTACCACTACCATCAGCTCATTCCCCACAGTTACAACCTTTTGTACCACCTGTCCCACCCTATTAGATTGTAAGCTCTTCTGAGCAGGGCCCTCTTAATCCTCTTGTATTTTATTGTATTATAACTGTATTGTCTCCCTTTTATATTGTAAAGCCATGTGTAAACTGTTGGCGCTATATAAATCCTGTATAATAATAATAATAATAATTGGTTGCTCTGAATTATTGTACCTGGTAATGTCTGGGTTTATTTATTTATTATAGGTGCTTATATAGTGGTGACAATGTACGCAGTGCTTTACATATTGTACATTCACATTAGTCCCTGCCCTCAAGGAGTTTACAATCAAAAGTCCATATGTCATAAGCATACATACACATAGGAGATCTCACAGAGGACACACGATACATCACATCAATAGAGGTAAAACCATTTGAATACAATCTCTTTTTTTCTCTCCCCTGCATACCTCTTCTATATAAGAGGGATGGCAGGGGTAAGTGTAAGTTTTACTTATAGATCTGAAGTTACAAATCTTTTACAACGCTCCAATTTAATTGAACTTTTATTTAGAAAACCTGTTGAGAGCTGAGGCATACTACAATTATGTCCTCCCAGTTTGTGAAATCCATCATTTCTTGGACACTCTATTAGGGAGCATATGATATAGACTCTGTAGGTAAGCAATCTTTTTTTCACCTGCACTTTTCCTCTCACCCCATTTTCTTCTTTTTTTCAGCCCTCTTCCTTTTTTTCTCTTCCTTTTACCCCGTTTTGCTGTCTCTCTTTGTTCCTTTTTTTCCCTTTCCCCTCCTTCCTCCCCCTCTCTCCCTCCCCCCCCCCATTCCCTCTTACCCTCACCCCCCCTTTTTCTTCCTCTCTTGGCTCTCCTTTTCTTTCTATTTTTCTCTTTCCCTCACCTCCCTACACTCTATTCCCTTTTCTTTATTCCCTTGTCATTTTTTCCCCCCTCTCTCTCCTATGCCCCTTGTGGTGCACTATAACACTACAGTATATGTTTCCAAAATCCAGATATATGGTATCGTACTTGCTCCTATGTGGGTGTTTCCTTTTTGGGGTTTTGGAGAACTTCCCCACAAGCTCCCCAGGCTACTTACCACCACTCTCTGATGTAATACTATACAGGTAATGTTACGATATATACCTTTTAGAATATAATGATTTATACCATGAAATATCATTTGCACCACTATGAGGAATGTCACAATTAATGTAGAAAATATGTACTTTTTTTCTGATAACAAAAGATGATGTTGTGTGTAAGGAAAATACATTTGGGATTTTGCTACATGAAACATTGATTGTCATATCTTGTACATGTTGTTACAGTATTTGACAAGATCTGATGCTCTGACGAAGCAGGTCAGCCCACGAAACACGTTGGCTAAAAGATGCACAAAATCAAATCTTGAATCCAGGATTACATCACCCTGGACAAGCAGTTTGGTAACTTGTTTTTTTGGAACAAACCCCTTTCTTTTAGGAATTGTATAATGTTCTAAATAAAGTTATGTACAAATAATTTTATATAACGTGTTGGCTCAGTGGTTAACCCAAGGAAGTACAGTGCCTTGCAAAAGTATTCACCTCCCCTTGGCTTTTTACCTATTTTGTTACATTACAGCCTTTAGTTCAATGTTTTTTTTAATCTGAATTATACGTGTGGATCAGAACACAATAGTCTAGTTGGTGAAGTAAAATTAGAAAAATATATACATAAAACTATTTTTCAGAAATAAAAAAAGTGATAATTGGCATGTGCGTACGTATTCACCCCCTTTATTATGAAGACCATAAAAAGCTCTGGTGCAACCAATTACCTTCAGAAGTCACATAATTAGTGAAATGATGTCCACTTGTGTGCACTCTAATGCCCTGTACACACGGTCGGATTTTCCGACGGAAAAAGTGCGATCAGATTGTGTTGTTGGAAATTCCGACCGTGTGTGGGCTCCATCGGACTTTTTCCGTCGGAATTTCTGACACACAAAGTTTGAGAGCAGGATATAAAATTTTCCGACAACAAAATCTAATCGTTTAAAATCTGATCATGTGTACTAGGGTTGTCCCGATACCACTTTTTTAGGACCGAGTACAAGTACCGATACTTTTTTTCAAGTACTCGCCGATACCGATTACCGATACTTTTTTTTAATGTCACGTGACAGTTTTTTTTTTGCTATTTTTTTTGGGGGGGGGGGTGAACGTTGTATGTGTGTGTGTTTTTTTTTTGTTTTTTTTTTACAATTTTTATTTTTTACAATAATATTTTTTTATTCTTTATTGTTTTTTTTTTTTTAATCAGCCCTTTTGGGGGGCTTTGGTGAGATATCAGGGGTCTTAACAGACCTCTGATATCTCCCCCTTGAGACAGAGAAAGAGACAGAGGATAGAGATTCCCCAGTCCCTTTCTCTGCAGCGTCAGCTGCACTGAGAATGAATGGAGAGAAGACAGCGCTTCTCTCCATTCATAAACTGACACATCGTAATCACAGGAGATTACAATGTTTCAGTTATGTGAATGGACAGAGTCAGCTGACTCTATCCATACACAGAGGAAGGAGGGGGAGGACGGAGGAACTGAGGGGGAGAACGGAGGGAGACAGATAAGTAGAGAGGAATGCAGGGGACAGATAAGGAGAGAGGAACGAAGGGGGAGTACGGAGGGGGACAGATAAGGAGAGAGGAAAGAAGGGGGAGTACGGAGGGGGACAGATAAGGAGAGAGGAACGAAGGGGGAGTACGGAGGGGGACAGATAAGGAGAGAGGAACGAAGGGGGAGTACGGAGGGGGACAGATAAGGAGAGAGGAACGAAGGCGGAGTACGGAGGGGGACAGATAAGGAGAGAGGAATGCAGGGGACAGCGGAGAGGCACAGAGGAACGGAGGGGGCATGGAGGTGGATGCAGTGACAGTCAGTGGTGAGCGATCACCGCTGTCTGTCACTAAAGCTGGTGAAAGGCGCTGGGGGAGAATCTTGTAACTCCCCCACGCGCTGATCACTGCTTACTGTCAAGGTATCGGGGAAGCATCGGGAGCATTTGCCCGAGTACAAGTACTTGGGCAAATGCTCAGTATCGGTGCCGATACCGATACTAGTATCGGTATCGGGACAACCCTATAGTGTAGTATTTTGAGGTAAAAATCAGGCTTTATTCAACTAAAAACATCATACAGGGTACTCACACAGTAGACAATGAACGGTACAATGTATCCAGACGAGCGGCGAGCTCGTACACTGCTAACAGTGGGCGATGCCTGTCCCTACGCGTGGCGTCACGGGTCACGTGGCTTCATCAGGGGATAATACAAGTGTATGGGCGGCATGGCACAACAGCAAACCTGCCAAGAGACGGCCGCACAACAAAACTCACGGACCGGGCAAGGAGGGCATTAATCAGAGAGGCAGCACAGAGAACTAAGGTAATCCTGGAGGAGCTGCAGAGTTCCACAGCAGAGACTGGAGTATCTGTACATAGGACGATAATAAGCCGTACATTCCATAGAGTTGGGCTTTATGGCCAGACCGGAAGAAAGCCCTTACTTTCAGCAAAAAACAAAATGGCACATTTTGAGTTGGTGAAAAGGCATGTGGGAGACTCCCAAAATCTATGGAGGAAGGTGCTCTGGTCTGATGAGACTAAAATTGAACTTTTTGGCCATCAAAGAAAACGCTATGTCTGGTGCAAACACATTACATCACCCAAAGAACACCATCCCCACAGTGAAACATGGTGGTGGCAGTCTCATGCTGTGGGGATGTTTTTCAGCAGTTGGGACTGGGAAACTGGTCAGGGTTGAGGGAAAGATGGATGGTGACAAATACAGGGATTTTCTTGAGCAACACACTGCTAAAGCAACACTTGAGTGGTTTAAGGGGAAACATGTAAATGTGTTGGGATGGCCTAGTCAAAGCCCAGACCTCAATCCAATAGAAAATCTGTGGTCAGACTTAAAGATTGCTGTTCACAAGTGCAAACCATCCAACTTGAAGGAGCTGGAGCAGTTTTGCAAGGAGGAATGGGCAAAAATCCCAATGGTAAGATTTGGCAAGCTCATAGAGACTTATCCAAAGCGAGCTGTGATAGCTGCAAAAGGTGGCTCTACAAAGTATTGACTTTAGGGGGGTGAATAGTTATTCACATTGACTTTTTCTGTTATTTTGTCCTATTTGTTGTTTGCTTCACAATAAAAAAAAAAATCTTCAAAGTTGTGGGCATGTTCTGTGAATTGAATGATGCAAATCCTCAAACAATCCATTTTAATTCCAGGTTGTGAGGCAACAAAACACGAAAAATGCCAAGGGGGGTGAATACTTTTGCAAGGCACTGTAGATGAAAAGTCCCAAACTTTATTCAGATTTCTTTAATTTAGCCCTAACCAGAAACACATATACTCATTTTCCCTTCATTTTCCCCACTGACCCATGCCTTTAGGCGATCCCAGAAAACTCATCTCTTCAGGAAAGCCTATGACGCCTCCAACTAACTGAACTTTTATCTCTTCCATCAGCTCATCCTCTCCAGTTATAACCTTTTGTATCACCCTATTAGATTGTAAGCTCTTATGAGCAAACCTTATTAGATTGTAAGCTCTTATGAGCAAAGCCTTCTTAACCCTCTAGTATTTTATTGTATTGTAATTGTACTGTCTACTTTTATATTGTAAAGTGCTGCACATACTGCCGGCGTTATATAAATCCTGTATAACAATAATAATGTGTGAGCTACAGATCACTGGAGTTGTAGCTTATACAGGGCTATGGATTCCCCATCAGAAAGTAGTGATTGGCCCAGCGCTATCATACGGAGTGAGTCACAAGCTGCTTGACACTTTTGGGCACCTAAAGCGATGCTCCACCCCCTCCTCCTTCCTCCACCGCCGGGCCATTCACAAAGAGCAGCACACTTTGCGCATGTGCAGTAGGGAGCTGGCTGTGAAGACGCAAGGCTTCTCTGCCGGTCTCCCTTAGTGGAGATGGCGGCGGCAGCATCTGGATTTGTGGACAGTTAAGTGTCCTAATATTAAAAGTCAGCAGCTATAGTGTTTGTAGCTGCTGACTTATTTTTTTCTGAAGGAGCCTGGAGCTCCTCTTTAATGTGTGTGGGAGAGTGCAAACTAAAATTAAGTACTGTTTATGCCGAAGAGGGGTGTGGCACTGAAGCAAGTCTTTTGCTTTGCCCTGAATGGGCAAAGCACAGGTTTTCTTTAAAGAATAACTCCACTTTTGTTGAGAAAAAAAAAATTCCCCTTCAGGTAAACTATGTACATTGTAAGGATTTTTTTAACATTGTTGCAGATTCCTTCCTTGTGTTATTATGAAGAAATAGCTGTTTATCTGTGTCCATTTGCTTAGTGAATCTGTATGGGTGTATTTTCATAATTAGCATTCAGCTGCTGCATTTGCAGGGCTCATATCAGAAAAGTGGCAAGGTCTGCATCCCTTTAGACGTGATTTCCCTTTGGGAGTACCTCGCCAAAAAAATGTCATTTTGTTGCAGGGGATGCTCAAAATCTGACTTGTTTCTTAATGGAGTCTTCTGGGAAAACCAGTGAGAGTCAATCACTCAAGCGGGAAATTACATTTCTGGGGGGGCGTTCTGTACACCATCTGTGTATGAGAATGCCTCCAGGTAGCCATATTGCATTGTACTTTACAGAAAACGACAGCATTGCAGATTGAAAAGGAAAGGTAATTTTAATAACATTCAAATAAAATATGGCTTATGCCGTGGCTATTTGCCCATGTGATCGGCTGTGTCCAATCACAGCCGATCACATGTAAACAGAGTGTGAGGTGAAGAGAGCCGATCAACGGCATCTCCTCCAGGGAAGATGTGAAAAGGTAATCAGGGCACTGATCATCAGTGCTTTGATTACAATGAAGCTCCAGCAGTGCCCATCAGTGACGCCAGTCTGTGCCAATCAGTGCTGCATATTAGTGCCTCCCCTTCAGTGCCGCCCCATCAGCGCACATCAGTGAAGGAGAAAAATTACTTATTTACAAAATCTTCTGACAGAAACTGAGAAAAACTTTTTTTTTTCAAAATTTTTGATACTTTTTCAGTTATTTGAGCAAAAAATAAAAAACCCAGCAGTGATTAACCACTTCCCGTCCGCCCTAAAGCAGAATGACGGCCAGGCGGGGGTTCAGTTATACTGACTGGGCGTCATATGATGTTCAGCAGGATAACTGCCGGCGTGCGCCTGTGGGGCACACCGCTACACCGATCTTGGTAAAGACCCTCTGGCTGAGGCTCTTTACCACGTGATCAGCCATGTCCAATCACGGCTGATCATGATGTAAACAGCAAGAGCCGTTTATCAGCTTTTCCTCGCCCGCGTCTCACAGACGCGAGTAGAGGAGAGCTGATCGGCGGCTCTCCTGACCGGGGGGTCTGTGCTGATTGTTTATCAGCGCAGCCTCCCCGTGGATGCCCGCCCAGGACCACCAGGGATGGCTACCACACAGGACCACCAGGTATGCCACTCTAGACCACCAGGGATTCAGTGCCCACGTAGCTGCCAATCAGTGCCCAGGCAGCTGCAAATCAGTGCCCATTAAAAATGCCTGCGAGTGCCACAGTGATGCCTATCAGTGCAATCTATCAGTGTCAGCCATAAGTGCCCATCAGTGCCGCCTTTCAGTGCCCATCAGTGCCGCATATCAGTGCCACCCATACCCATCAGTGCAGACTTTCAGTGCCCATCAGTGTCGCCTATGAGTGCCCATCAGTGCCGCCTATCAATGCCCATTAGTGCTGCATACCAGTGCCACCTATTAGTGGCGCCTATCAGTGCCCATCAGTGCCGCCTATCAGTGCCCATCGTCAGTGCCACCTCATCAGTGCTGCCTTATCAGTGCCCATCAGTGAAGGAGAAAACTTACTTATTTACAAAATTTTATAACAGAAACAAAGAAAAACTTTTTTCTTTCAAAATTTTCGGTCTTTTTTTATTCGTTTAGCAAAAAATAAAAACTGCAGAGGTGATCAAATACCACCAAAAGAAAGCTCTATTTGTGGGAACAAAATGATAAAAATGTAAATTGTGTACAGTGTAGCATCACTGCGCAATTGTCATTTAAAAAGTGAGAGTGCTGAAAGCTGAAAATTGGTCTGGGCAGGAAGGTGCGAAAATGCCTAGTATTGAAGTGGTTAAATACCACCAAAAGAAATCTCTATTTGTGTGAAGAAAATTATTAAAAAATTAGTTTGGGTACAGTGTTGCATGACCGCGCAATTGTCATTCAAAGTGTGACATCGCTGAAAGCTGAAAAATGGCCTGGGCAGAAAGGGGGTGAAAGTTCCCTGTATTGAAGTAGTTAAAATTGCAAATGCAGTTTTCACAATAAAGCCTTTTAGGGCTCATGCACGCAGGGCTTATAATATGGCGCTTTTACAGGCATTTGGCGTTTAATTTTTCTGCCTGTAAACGTTTACAGGCATATTAGAAGAGTATTTACAGTCAAAAAACATTCCCAGCGTGTGGTTAGGAGAGGAGCTATTGAGCAGGAAAAAAGCGTGACGCACATAAAGACGTCTCAATGTTTTTAAACACCAGACATGTATAGTGCTTGAACGTTCATTTATTCCCATGGCCATAAAAAATATTCTGGCCAATGGAATCCATTAATGCTTAAATGCTTGACATGCCTAGACGCGTTGGTGCATTTTTTTAAGCAGCTATTTCCTGGCAGGAGTAAAAGGCGTTCATACCTTTTGTGCAGGAGGCTTTAAGGACCATAGCAGCATTTCCTCCTCTGGCACACACACTAAGGCAAGGATGGGGAACAATCATGGGGCAATAATGGCGGAATATCTCTGCTACTAGTTTTTATGCCCATTCCTTACCCTCCCACAGTACATGGGCACTGATAATCAGATAACCAGCTGGAGAGAAGGAGAGGATACCATGACTCTGGGCAGACCAAGCAGTGTAAACTGTATATGACAGTTATCAGATGTATTTATTTTCGTACTAAATATTGATGCAGAGGCCTGGGAATGGTTTGTGTAAAGATGCCCCTATTTTTTATACTGTTTTTTTTCTTTTTTAAAGTTTTTCCCTGTTTAGAAGCTTTATTCCTTACCTGTGATACAAGGTGAATTATAAGTATTGTCTGCAATGCTGTAGTGACCATTTTGGGGAAGACCATGAACAGAGATCAGCTACGGAGTGTCTTCAACCCTGGGGGTGGCCATTTTGGGTGAGTCAATATGTATGCTAGGCGGATTGTAATTGGCTGAAGGAGGACACAGAGGAAGAGGATATGGTCTGCTGTGCAACTTGGGAGTGACAAAAGCCAATTGGGTGCAACTATGGCTTGTGGGAAATGTAGTCTCCAGACAGACTGAGCCGGTAGTGAAACTTCCCTTATCGGGTAAAGTTCCTCCTTCAGATGCAGGTCTTGCTATTTTAAATACCATAACCTTCAGACTAACAGTAACTGTTGTTTTCTATGGGTCATAAAAAAAGGAGATCATAAAAAGTAGCCAGTCCAGGAGGTGATAAAATAGAACTTCATCAGACTAAACTTACCAGAGTTACATTTTGCGCCATATAGAAATGGATCTGCACATTCATTGCAGTCAAAACCAGTGAATCCTTCCTGTAAATGAATTATTGAATACATGAATAAAAACATATCTTTAGTAACTTTATGAAAAAATGTAGGCCAAGCAGTTATTAGAACTACCATAATAAGAATACACTTACAAAAAAAAAAATATGGAAAATACATACTTGTCTGATACAAGTTAAAGTAGAATTCCAGGCTAAACCTTACTAGTCTTAAAAATGCTCTCTCCCTCCTAACAACTACGTTGACTAACCTGTGTAAAAGAAAAAAAAAAAAGAAGATGCATAGACTTGCCTATTTTCAGCTACGATCTGGTCACATGACCCGACTTCCCTGTTTCAGCCAGTGGCGGCTGCAGGGGAGAGGAGTGAGTGCTGACAACAGATGGGCCATGGGCACCTATGGGTGATGTCACCACTTCAGGCATTTCTATCCGTTGTTGAGCACTCTTTCTCTTCCCTGCAGCTGCCACTGGCTGACAAAAAGGATCACTTGATCTGACTGGGCTGAAAATAGGCAAGGGTAGGGTGTGTGTCTAGTGATACACATGTGACCGTTCCTCCATGTGTTCCCCATTAACTCATTGGGCACCAAGTGCCCCGGGGTGGGGGTGGGGGTTTCTGGGCTATGCCAGACAACTAGAAGGATCAGGTGTTGTTACACCTTGCTCGATGGCACACTCTTCGTTGCCGGGACCTGACAAGGGCTGCGGTCATGTGAAGAAACAAACATTATGACAGTCCTCCTACTCAAGGAGAAGCCACTTGTGTGCAGTGTTATGCAGAATTCCTTTTAAGGACTTGGTCCCATATACTTAACACTTGTACAGGTGTATGTGTTGCATTACGAGGGATATGCAGAGTCTATGCCCGCTACACCAGTGTACTCTGCCACTCTGCGGAAAGGGGTCCTGCCGAGCACATAGTGTGGACCTAACCATACTCACTTAACCCTTTGTGTTCCGTACCAAATGACCAGACTGTGATTCTTTGTGACACTTTGGGACCGAGACAGACAGGGGGTCATTTACTATAGCATGAATATGTGATTGCGTGGTAATTAGCGCGCAAACACCAAATAGTGCCCAAACAGAATTCACAATAGCACTGGCGAAAAAAATACTCCCAAAATCAAATTCACTATAGCGCCCAGACAACAGATAGTGCCCAAACCCTTATGCCGCGTACACACGGTCGGACTTTCTATCCTACTTGGTCCGGCACACTTTCCGACGGACTTTGTCCGCCAGGTGCGCCGGACTTTAAAACGGACGGACTTGCCCACACACACCCGGACTTTCCGGCGGGCTAAGTCCGCCCGTCTTTCCGACGGACTTTCGCCGGAGTTCCGGCGGACTTTCAGAATGAACGGACTTGCCCACACACGGACAAGTCCGTTCATTTTGAACGTGACTCAGGTGCGACGGGACTAGAAAAGGATGTCAATCTTGCCGCTTTTATCGGCGAGATTGACACCTTGCGAGCCCCGTCGCGGGGCATACCAGGCCCTTAGGTCTGGTATGGATTATAAAGGGAACCCCCTACGCCGAAAAAACGGCGTGGGGTCCCCCCTAAAATCCATACCAGACCCCGATCCGAGCACGCAGCCTGGCCGGTCAGGAAAGGGGGTGGGGACGAGCGAGCGCCCCCCCCCCCTCCTGAACCGTACCAGGCCGCATGCCCTCAACATGGGGGGTGGGTGCTTTGGGGGAGGGGGGCGCCCTGCGGGGCCCCCCCACCCCAAAGCACCTTGTCCCCATGTTGATGAGGACAAGGGCCTCTTCCCGACAACCCTGGCCGTTGGTTGTCGGGGTCTGCGGTCTCCGCCTATATAAGTCACAACGCAGCCCTCGGAGAGCAGTCCAGCAGGAGAGAGCGTCGTGTCAACAACTGGGGAAGAGAAGCCCAGAAGCCCAGAAGCCCAGAAGTCCGGACCTCTGCTGGCAAGAGAGCTACTTGAAGACAGCAGAGGAGCCGGCCGAAGAACAGGAACACCGGGAGAAGAGAGCGGAGAAGAACCAACCGGACGCCGGGAGAAGATGAAGCGGAGGGACCCCCGAAGCCGGAAGAAGACCCCCGAAGCCGGAGGAAGATCCCCCCCCCCGGAGCTGTTTAATAAAATATTTTAAAAACCTGTGTAGTGTGTTTTATTACTTACACTTTTTCCCTAGGTGAATGGGTAGGGGTACCATGTACCCCATACTCATTCACATAGGGTGGGGGGCCGGGATTTGGGGGCCCCCTTATTAAAGGGGGCTCCCAGATTCCGATAAGCCCCCGCCCGCAGACCCCGACAACCAACGGCCAGGGTTGTCGGGAAGAGGCCCTTGTCCTCATCAACATGGGGACAAGGTGCTTTGGGGTGGGGGGGCCCCGCAGGGCGCCCCCCTCCCCCAAAGCACCCACCCCCCATGTTGAGGGCATGCGGCCTGGTACGGTTCAGGAGGGGGGGGGGGCGCTCGCTCGTCCCCACCCCCTTTCCTGACCGGCCAGGCTGCGTGCTCGGATCGGGGTCTGGTATGGATTTTAGGGGGGACCCCACGCCATTTTTTCGGCGTAGGGGGTTCCCTTTATAATCCATACCAGACCTAAGGGCCTGGCATGCACCGTGCTCACCGCAATAGGAAAATTTGTTTTTCCTATTGCAGAGAGCGCGAGATGCAATACCCTGCCCTCGCGTCGTATCTGGTCCGTCGGACCAGCCTACACACGAGCGGGCTTTCCGTCGGACCAGCACACACACGAGCGGACTTTCCGCCCGAAACTGAGTCCTACGGAAAGATTTAAAACTTGTTTCAAATCTAGGTCCGGCGGGCTTTTGGGAAGAAGTCCGCCGGAAAAGTCCGCCGCCGCCCACACACGGGCGGATTGTCCGGCACACTCTGGTCCGCCGGACCAAGTATGCCGGAAAGTCCGACCGTGTGTACGCGGCATTACTCTTGTTAGGACCTGGAGAATTGCATATGGAAATAATGTTTAGAGCATGATTTGATCGCCTAAATGGTACTGAAATATGTGGTATATTATTTAAAGATAATCTGCTTTTAAAGTGTGTGGAAAAAGTGATTTCAACACTGAAATATCTTTAAAAGTCTGAGAAGAGATAAATTCCCCATCTCTTTATAACTAGGTGCCAGCATAACTGAGCGTGCTCAGACATGCAAACTACTCTCATTTTAACTCCCTTGCCTTTTTTACAGGGAGCTATAGTAAATACCAAAATTAGCACTGGGTTAATCACTCGCTGACCAGCCACCGTATAATGGCTCGTTCCTGCAAATCGGCGTAGCTTCTTTAAAAGCCATAGCAGGCGCCCGCTGATCTGTCTCCTCCACTAGTCAGTCCCATCCCCCCACTGTTAGAAACACACATGAAGGAACACATTTATCCCTTTGATACAGTTGCAGATCAAATAGAAGCAGCTTTCTTGGCTGTACAGGTGTCAGGGGTGGGCTCAGCCCTTCCTTCTCTAAGCTGGCCGCTCAGCTGTCGGCTAATTGCCAGCTCCTATTTCTCCACAGTGACGCCCCTGTTGTCCTGTTGATGATATCCTGCTGGTCAGTCCTGCCTACTTAAGCCGTCCAGTCCAGATGATCTCTGCCTTCCCCTTGGTCACATCTGTAGAGATGCTCTCCTGTGTTCCTGTTAAAGACTTGCTTGGCTGACATTCCTTCTCTCTCCAGATCCTGCTTGCTGTTCTACTACGCTCATCTCTGGCTCCCTGACTTTTGGCTTGTCTGACTATCCGTTCCGGTTCCTTAACTTTGGCTATGTTTTGACTACATTTACTCTGTTTACCTTTTTTTATTATTATTAAACAAGTGAGATTTAACTGTACTTCTGTCTCAGTCTGATTCATGGTTTCTGACAACAGGATAACAGGGTTTAATTCCGCTTTAAGGATGTTTGCCTCCATAAAATTTGTCACTGCCTAAAAATGGAGAGCAACTGAGCATGTGCAAAGCGGGATGAGACAGTGTATTACTGGATTTTAAACAGTATAGGCACTTATTTTTAATGTTTTACATAGCTATACCTGCTAAAGGGGCCAGCCGGAAGTGATCTAGCTGGACTTAATTTTCTGACTAAAGTTCCACTTTAATGTAAACTCGGCCATTTTTTTGCACACGTGATATACCTTGAAATCCTGGCCCTGTAATCTACCAATCTGAAAAATTCTCAAGTGATATAGTCACATCTCTACCGCAGTAGTAAATTCAAAGATTCATAATTAAGAAAGGTATAAACGTATGAAAATGCATTTATGATATTTACAAGGTAGTATAACAGAAGTGCTTACATTACATATGCAAGTCCCATTGCCCTTCAGTCCTTCCATGCAGACACCATGACCATTGCAAGGCTGAACAGATCCTCCAGGACATTCTGTTAGAAAAGGGATTGACAGGATACATTACTATTGTAAGGAGTATAAAATTATTTTGTAGTTTTCCTTAGTCTGTACAAGACTTGCTAGGGGGAGCAGAATACTTAATCTGGACTGAAAAACAATAAAGAATCAAGGCTGTAGAAGTAAGATAACCTAGAAGGAAATCTCCCTTTGTATGCTGGTCAATTATGAGAAGATTATACATACTCCAGTTTACCACCCAGAAGTAAATGGCTGTGGTCTCTGCTCCTAGAGAACAATACCACTACTCTCTAACTGTATCAAATGTAGATGGGTCTGACAAGCACAGTTAATAAAAACAACAGCAGTTTTTGACAAGTCCTTTATAAAAAATAAATAAATAAATAAATAAAAAAGATAGAGGGGCATAAGAACGCAGATGTGAACGAAAAAAAAAAGCCTCCCACTGAAAACAACTGTTTCCATCCAGGGACACAGCCATCTGACAGGCAAACATAGGGGCTGAGGTTACCTGGTGACTTAATCAGGTGACCCCCCCCCCCCCTGATGCCTACCTCTCATTGGTCGAGTGTCATTGCTGAATGACAGATATACATGTTACCCAGTGACATCACCGGGTAATCCTGCCCCATAATGACACTCGCCCAATGAGAGGTCGACGTGGGGGGTCATCTTGTTATGTCACTTGATGACTCCCGCCCCTATGCTTACTCTATTGCAGTATTATAGATTTCTTGGCATAAAAATACACTAAGCGCAAAAAAATGTTAATGCTCCAAGGAAGATTATTGTCATTTATATACCCCAGGAGGTATCTTAGTGGATTACAAATATTAGGCTGCACTAAAAGGTGGGCACGGCAATCTTTTGTTTACATTTCAGCTCTCAGCGGGGAAACCCGCTGACAGCTGATGTGTCATCCGTTGTTAAGGATGCAACAGCCGGCATTTTTCCATTCTGCACATGTCTTCTGACGTGTGTGTGTGTGTGTGTGTGTGTATATATATATATATATATATATATATATACACACACATACATACATACATTCACACACACATAAATAAATTGACATACTGGCAAACCAATATACCCATATATGTCACAATTTACTTTTAAAGCTGTAGGCATCCTTAATGGTCACAGTTTAACAACTTTCTCCCACCAAAAATCTTGGTAATGGCACTTACCTTTATGATAGGTGACTACAGAAAAAAATGATTGCTTAAGATATACCTCCTTAGTTAGCCTGCCCATAAAAACTTGCAGATTGGACAATTATGAAGTGACATCACACATCTGAGGTCATCCCTTTGCTTTCCTCACCTTTAAGCATTTTTCTAGTGTTATGTTGACAGTGCTCTATAAGGATCATAGATCGCTTAGTGCACCTACCTCTCCTTGGCACTGTACAGGGCATTGCAGGGAACTAATATAAAGCAAGCTTAAAAAAGAAGGATGTTTTTTTTTTTTTTCAGAATCATACTTACCTAGGTGTATGCAGCATCAGTCCAATGCTGCATCTGTCCCCCGCCGGCTGCAAGACTGAGAACCGAGCGATCAAACACCGCTGATCGCTGGGTTCTCACAGCTACCTGAGCAGAGAGCTGGTGACCGTCAGTCCCTCGCTGTCTGCTCTGCTCCCCCTCACTCACTGGAGGGCTTGGCTGTGGAGGGGGCGGGAGTGGCTGGCTCAGACTCTCAGCGGCTTGTTGAGAGGCTGAGCCGGGTGCCAGTCCAGGCATATGGGTGGGTTCCTGATTTCATTGTCGTGATCTTGCCCCAACCTGGACCGGCTCTGTAACTTCAGCCCACTGTCTGCTGAAAACGGTATACAGGAGTACAGAGCAAACTGCACTCCTGTGATCCACAGGAGAAGTACAGCCAAACAAGCTTTGGCTGTACTTCTCCTTTAAGGCAATAATAGCAGCTGTATGTAAAGCAATCCTTCCTCCTACTCTTGGCACCATAAGGTTCCACAGATAACAATTATGTTCTGCGTACCCCTCCATCCAGTACCATGGCAGCCTGTATATGTTCCTATGTATACATAGGCCTTAATTACCTGGGTCTACTGATCTGTACACCCATGTGATCAGGCCATCTTTTCCCACGCAGGATGCACATATGTTCCAAGCAGACAGCATGCTCAAATCAATAAAACAACTGACTGCATGGACCTGCACAGATCCCCAAGCGCCTGCTAGTGTGTACATCTATGTGGGTCTGATGCACGGATCACAATGTAGTCTGTCCGCCCTTAGCATGAGTGCATAGATCAGTACACCCATGTGAATAAGGCCTAAAGCATACAATTCTCCCCACTCCGAGGGATTGCTTTAAAATACATAATACTTTTGTATACATAGAACTGCATTAAAAGATGTGGACTCTCTTGCCCTGAATTGCTCTTTAGGGGATATAGTGTATAACTATATGCAAAACTTTTTTTAAGTTTTGGATAAAGTGGAGATGGATTAGAACACCATTCAGGTTTTTATTGCAGTCTGTACCCCTGTTAAGGAGAGTCACCCTCTCTATTTGTCCCATTTACTGTTATCACCAAGATTGAAAGTGAAAGAAAATCCCAAATTTTGGGCTGTAACCCAAACAAGAATAGAGGGGAAATCTTCCAATGGGGACACTAGTTCTGGTGAAAACCAGGGATTCCCTAACTTTGGAGAGATTTTCTCTCACTTCTTGTTTTGGCTGAGTAACAGGAAGTGAAATGAAATCTCCCCCACGGAACACAACTGGCAAAAAAAAAAAAAAAATTGTTTTTTTTTTAATATCCAAAATTTTTAAAAGTTTTGCTTGTTGCTCCGCTTTAAAGAATCAGTTCAATTTGTGCTGCACTTTCCGTAGCCTTCCTCTTCTCAGCTACACTATGGCTTGGGAGAGAACTATTTATTGGCTCGTAGACTTCTTCCAGTTTCACAATGCCAATAAGTATTTCCTTCCCTTTTTCTGTAGAGCAGAGATTTCCCAGCAAGTGGGTTAAGAATGATAGTTCTATTTGACACAAAAGATAATGGCCTAAATTTAGACTTGGGTTCTCTCACTTAGGCTCGATTCACATATGTCTGGCCACGGTTTCCCTGCATTCTTTAATAATATCCACTTACCAACCGGCCCATAGCCGAATGACAGCTGCAGGGCGGTTGGATAACTCTGGGAGGACGTACTATGACGTCCTCCCAGAATTCCCCTCTCGCGCGCCCCCTGGGGCGCGCACCCGAACACATCCGTGACCGCCGGGTCCAGAGGACCCGGCGCATCACGGATCCCGGTAAATGGCCGCTGATCGCGGCCGTTTACCATGTGATCGCGCCGTCAAATGACGGCACGATCACATGTAAAGAGACCGGCGTCATCTGATGACGCCGGTTCCTCTCCTCCCCTCCTGTGTACCGATCGGTACACTGTGAGCGGAGAGGGGGATGGATGGATGTCTGCAGCGCTGTGGGCTGGATGTGTAGTGCCCACAGCGCTGCACAGAGACATCCATCCATCCATCCATCCATGCTCAGCCATCCCTCACTACTATGCAATGCTGTGCAGTACTCTGCAATACCCCCACAATACTCTGCAATGCTGTGCAATACTCTGCAATGCTGTGCAATACTCTGCAATACCCCCATATTACTCTGCAATGCTGTGCAATACTCTGCAATGCTGTGCAATACTCTGCAATAACCCCACAATACTCTGCAATGCTGTGCAATACTCTGCAATGCCCCCACAATACTCTGCAATGCTGTGCAATACTCTGCAATACCCCCACAATACTCTGCAATACCCCCACAATACTCTGCAATGCTGTGCAATACTCTGCAATGCTGTGCAATACTCTGCAATACCCCCACAATACTCTGCAATACCCCCACAATACTCTGCAATGCTGTGCAATACTCTGCAATGCTGTGCAATACTCTGCAATGCCCCCACAATACTCTGCAATGCCGCCACAATACTCTGCAATGCCCCCACAATACTCTGCCATGCCCCCGCCATACTCTGCCATGCCCCCGCCATACTCTGCCATGCCCCCGCCATACTCTGCCATGCCCCCGCCATACTCTGCCATACTCTGCCATACTCCGCAATACCCTGCCATACTCCGCAATACCCCGCCATACTCCGCCATACCCCGCCATACTCCGCCATACCCCGCCATACTCCGCCATACCCCGCCATACCCCGCCATACTCTGCAATACCCCGCCATACTCCGCCATACCCCGCCATACTCCGCCATACCCCGCCATACTCCGCCATACTCCGCAATACCCCGCCATACCCCGCCATACTCCGCAATACCCCGCCATACCCTGCCATGCTGAGCCATGCTCAGCTGTACTCTCCCTCTGTATGTGGCCAGGCTGTGGAAGTCTCACACATGTGGTATCGCCGTACTCAGGGGGAGCAGGAGAATCTATTTTGGGGTGTCATTTTTGGTATGTACATGCTATGTGGTAGCAATATTGTATAAATGGACAACTTTGTGTTAAAATAAAAAAAAGCGTTTTAACCACTTCCCAACCACCGGCCGTCATACAACGTCCTTGACTTTGTGCGGAGATATCTGAATGATGGTTGCAGCTACAAGCATCATTCAGATATCAGCTTTTTCAGCCGGCGATTCCCTACACCATGAGAATGATCATAGCAGCTGTTCCACTGTTTGATCGATCTTACGGGAGGCGAGAGGGGATGTCCCCCCCCTCCCGCGCTTCTACCGACTCACCGCAACATTTGAAGCCAGGATCGTTTTTTTTTTTTTTATTTTTTTTTATTTCAGGCTTCCCAGCCTAGAGGTGAGATGTGGGGTCTTATTGACCCCATATCTCACTGTAAAGAGGACCTGTCATGCCATATTCCTATTACAAGGATGTTTATATTCCTTGTAATAGGAATAAAAGTGGTCAAAAATTTTTTTTTTTTTGGAAAAAAGCATCAAACTAAAATAAATAAAGTAAAATGAACAATAAAAAAAAAAAAAATTTTTTTAAAGCGCCCCTGTCCCTGTGTGCTCGCATGCAGAAGCGAACGCATACGTAAGTCCCGCCCACATATGAAAACGGTGTTCAAACCACACATGTGAGGTATCGCTGCGATCGGTAGAGCGAGAGCAATAATTTTGGCCCTAGACCTCCTCTGTAACTCAAAACATGTAACCAGTAAAAAATTTTAAAGCGTCACCTATGGGGATTTTTGAGTAGCAAAGTTTGGCGCCATTCCACAAGCGCGTGCAATTTTGAAAGGTGACATGTTGGGTATCTATTTACTCAGCATAACTTCATCTTTCACATTATGCAAAAACATTAGGCTAACTTTACTGTTTTGGTTTTTGTAAAGCACAAAACAGTTTTTTTTCCAAAAAAAAGCGTTAAAAAATTGCTGCGCAAATACCGTGCGAGATAAAAAGTTGCAACGACCTCCATTGTATTCTCTAGGGTCTTTGCTAAAAAACATATATAATGTTTTGGGGTTCTATGTAATTTTCTAGCTAATAAATGATGATTTTTACATGTAGGAGAGAAATGTCAGAATTGGCCTGGGTGCTCCAGAACGCCTGAAGGTGCTCCCCTGCATGTTGGGCCTCTGTATGTGGCCACGCTGTGTAAAAGTCTCACACATGTGGTATCGCCATATTCGGGAGTAATAGCAGAATGTTGTGTTTTGGGGTGTAATTTGTGGTATGCATATGCCGTGTGTGAGAAATAACCTGCTAATATGACAATTTTGTGGGAAAAAAAAAAGTAAAAAAAAAACCTTGATTTTGCAAAGAATTGTGGGAAAAAATGACAACTTCAAAAAACTCACCATGCATCTTTCTAAATACCTTGGAATGTCTTCTTTCCAAAAAGGGGTCATTTGGGGGGTATTTGTACTTTTCTGGAATGTTAGGGTCTCAAGAAATTTGATAGGCCATCAGTACTTCAGGTGTGATCAATTTTCAGATATTCGCACCATAGCTTTTGGACTCTATAACTTTCACAAAGACCAAATAATATCCACCGGTTTGGGTTAATTTTACCAAAGATATGTAGCGGTATAAATTTTGGCCAAAATATATGAAGAAAAATTACTAATTTGCAAAATATTATAACAGAAATGAAGAAAAATGTATTTTTTTACAGATTTTTCTGTCTTTTTTCTTTTGCGGCGCAAAAAATAAAGAACCCAGCGGTGATTAAATACCACCAAAAGAAAGCTCCATTTGTGTGAAAAAAAGGACAAAAATTTCATATAGATACAGTGTTGCATGACTGAGTAATTGTCATTCAAAATGTGAGAGCACCAAAAGCTGAAAATTGGTCTGGTTAGGAAGGGGGTTTAAGTGCCCAGTTGTCAAGTGGTTAAAAGGAGTCCAGTGCAGTTTTTTTTTTAATGTATCAGGTACGTTTTAGGTGCAAATTATTGCTGGAAACCTGAACCTGCACCTGAACCGGACTGAAAAACGCATAGGATTCTCTTTAACCACTTAAGGACAGAGCCTCGTTTTGAGATTTGGTGTCTGAAGAAGAGGACACCGGGCTGCCATAACAACGGTAGTCCTCTTTAAACAGCTGACGTATAACGACAGCGGTCAGCAATAATACATTTTTGGGTTAAAGTGATTGTAAACCCTTACAATCAACTTTTCACTGCAGGTAAGCCTATAATAAGGCTTACCTGTAGCTACCCCGGATCTCTTCCAAACCTGCACAGTTTAGGAGATATCCCCTGTATCAGCATGTGCCAACGTCATCGGCACATGCGCACTGAAGCCATGGCTTGTTCATGCCGTTGTTTTAGTAGTGACGTCATCGCGGCTCCGGCCAATCACAGCGTCAGAGCCCGCAATACCCGGAAGTAACTCCAGGAGCGATGTCATCGGTCGGAGCAGTGTACAGGGACCGCTGCAGGGGCTTCGATCTCAGGTGAGTATATCATAATAAACTAGTATGCTATGCATACTAGTTTATGCCTTTGTCTTGTAGGTTTTTTATTTTTTTTTTTGTGGGTTTACAACCACTTTAAATACATACCACGGCTGGCCTGCAGATATGTGAACCAGCTCCATAGAGAAGGCTGCCGATTCACATGTCATGTGAATTGGATGCGGTTCAAAAAGCATTCAGTTCTCATATATGTGAACCAAGCCTCATTATCAAAACAGTTTTACTACGTCTGTCACTCCCCTAGTCTATAGCATTCTCTCTGTCTTATCTCACTAACCATCCTAGTTTAACCACTTCACCCCCGGAAGAATTTACCCCCTTCCTGACCGGGCCATTTTTTGCGATACGGCACTGCGCCGCTTTAACTGACAGTTGCACGGTCGTGCGACGTTGTACCCAAACAAAATTGACATTCTTTTTTTTCCCCACAAATAGAGCTTTCTTATGGTGGCATTTGATCACCTCTGCGGTTTTTAATTTTTTTTGCTCTATAAACAAAAATATAGCGACAATTTTGAAAAAAAACAATATTTTTTACATTTTGCTACAATAAATATCCCCAAAAATGTTTTAAAAAATCTAATTTCTTCATCAGTTTTGGTCAATATATATTCTTCCATGTATTTTTGAATATTTAAAAAATGTAATAAGTGTATATTGATTGGTTTGCGCAAAAGTTATAGCGTCTACAATCTATAGGAAAGATTTATGGCATTTTTATTATTGTTATTTTTTTAGTAGTAATGGTGTTGATCTGCGATTTTTATTGGGACTGCGACATTGTGTTGGACACATCGGACACTTTTGACACATTTTTGGGATGATTGACAATTATACAGCGATCAGTGCTATAAAAATGCACTGATTACTGTGTAAATGTCACTGGCAGGGAAGAGGTTAACACTAGGGGGCGATCAAGGGGTTAACTGTGTTCCCTCAGTGTGTGTGCTAACTGAAGGGGGGGAGGAACTGACTAGAGGTGATAACAGATTGTGTGTTCCGAGCTAGTAGGAACACACGATCTGTCTCTCCTCTCCTCAAAGAACAGGGATTTGTATGTTTACACACAAGTCCCTGTTCTGGCTCTCGTGCCCACGATCGTGACTGCTGACAACGTGCATCGGTTCCGCCGCATTGCAGCGGGCACGAGCGTGGCTGTTATACCTGCTTAAAGGGCTGACATACAGCTACGGCGGCTTATGGGAGTGTGCCGACCTGCTGCAGTATAATAACAGCGGCTGGTCGGCAAGCGGTTAATTACCATTGCTGTGTACATTTTATTTTTCTCCCTCCACTTCAATACAGGGCACTTTCCCCCCTTCCAGCCCAGGGCAATTTTCAGCTTGCAAGGGCCAAAACACAGGTTTGCCTACAGCTGATCAGCACTTGTTCTAGTGGCAATTACATATCTCTATGCATACCTTGGGATTATTGTAAAAACAATCATTGCTTTGACTTTATTGTTAAATTTGTGGACCTCAGCCAAATGAGTGAAAACCTCGTTTACTGCCAAAAAGAGTACCGTAATTCAAATGATCCTATATTAAACACAAAACATTTTAGCCATTTTTTTTTTATGAACTTTTGCAGGAGATCTATTGCACTATATGCAATAAATATTTAAAGCAGCATTAAATTCAAAAGCAAACATTCATCATATTGCAGGTTACCAACTCTTATGCCGTGTATACATGGGAGGACTATTCGACCGGACTGGTCCGACGGACTTTCCGGCGGACTTTCGACGGACTTGCAAAGGACTTTTTAACGAACAGACTTGCCTACACGCGATCACACCAAAGTCCGACGGATTCGTACGTGATGACGTGGGGGGGGGGCTCCGCTGGGGACATCTGATGTAAGGGGGGCTCTGCTGGGGACACCTGATGTAAGGGGAGGCTCCAAAGGGGGCATCTGATGTAAGGGGGGCTCCGCTGGGGACACCTGATGTAAGGGGAGGCTCTGATGGGGACATCTGATGTAAGGGGGGCTCCGCTGGGGACATCTGATGTAAGGGGGGCTCCACTGGGGACATCTGATGTAAGGGGGGGCTCCGCTGGGGACATCTTAAGTAAGGGGGGGCTCTGCTGGGGACATCTGATGTAGGGCTCCGCTGGGGACATCTGATGCAAGGACAGACTCTGCTGGGACACCTGATGCAAGGATGGACTCTGCTGGGGGCACCTGATGCAAGGACGGACGGCTGGTGGCAGGCGACGTGGCAGGTGAAACGCTCAGGGATCCCACTGATTAGGCATTATGATGAGTTGAATGATTTCATTTTATATTACAATGTAATAATAGAAATGTAATGTACTTCAATCATCCTGACACCATAACAACCATGGTGCCGGGATGATTGAAGTGCTAACACCAGGTGTTTGGAGTATCTTTATCTGCTGGTTGTTAAACTTTCTAGAATACACATATTTCCATTATTGTGTAGGATCTGGGCCTGCTGTCCCTCCATCCCTCTCCCCCCCTTTCCCTCTCTATCCCTCATTCATATCAGACTCTAACCACACCCCCTTTGAGCCACGCCCACTTAAGACACGCCCATGATTTTGCGTAAACAACACCCATTGCGCTTTACTTTCCCCCTGTGCCATGCCTACAAACACATGCCCCGCCCCCTCATTATAATAAGACTCCGCCTACAGCCAAAAAGTGTCCCTAAAAAATGTTTTTCAATGTTGGCATCTATGATATATACACTGTGATTTTAGTAATAAACATACCTTTAATAACAGTATTCTATTCTATTCTATTCCATCCCAGAGCAGGAGGTTGAAAGCCACATCAGAGGTCTCTTTGGGCCACATGTGGCCCCTGCGCCACTGGTTGGACGCCCCTGTTGTAAACTGTCAGCCTGTATGGGCTGAAAGCTGCAGGGCTTGTCTGCAGGAGCCTGACATTGCACCCTGATCCACTGCAATGCTTTCATGAGGGAAAAAGTAATAAATGCACATTTATTATTTTTTCCACAAAGGTGAACTTAACCTTTAACACCACCCTCCCCGCAGATTGACAATGCTGCTGTCTACTCTGCTGTGCTTCCTGTGCTCATTCATCTAGAGTTGTGTCTCACTAATACAGGAGGTGTGTTACTGAGGGGAAAAAAGCCAAAGAAAAGACAACTGATGCAGCCACCACATCTAATGATTGGTAAGCTGCAAAATAATACATTTTTGGGTTTAATAACACTTTAAAGCTGTAAAGCAGATATAATTTACAATTACAATTTATTCCAAGTATGGATGTAATTTTATATACAGTGGCAGAATTATCAGTCTCTGTTGATGTCAGTTTCCTGTACTGCCTTCCATGCCAGTACTTAAAGCCCAACTCCAGGAAAAAACAAAACAAAACCAAAAAAAAAAAACACCCGTGCAGTGGGCTTCCTTCCATACTGCAAGGGTTAAATGCTCTTATGTCAGAGAGAGTTGACTGTGCTGTTTCCCCTAATTTATGCCAGCTTGGGCCACTTTTGGCGCTCTTCTCATCTGCTAGGAATTCTGGTCTGTGGGCGGAGCCTTGACATCATCATGTAAAACACAAGGACATTAACCCTGTACTGTACACTTAGGCTTCATATACACTGCTGCTGGTAAACGGACGTTTAGGAGCAGTTGGGCATTTTTTTCAGCTGCCCTGAACTCTCCTCTATGTTATCTTATCAGTACATGTACACAGGTTCGTTTATAGGTGTTTCTAGGCAGTTGAGTTTAGAAGCTTTTTTTGGAACGCATGGATGTTCGGAGGCATTTAAAATGCCAAATGCCTGTAACAGCTTGTAAACGCTGTTTAACGCGGTAACTCACGTTTAGCAGCGTTTCGTTTACAGACGTTTTTCATTTTAACCAAAAGATAAAAAATAATTTTTTTTTCAAACGCTTCTAGATGCAAACGTGACTAAAAGCGGCATGTAAACGCAGCTAAACGTCTACTAGAGCAAGGAGTAAGAAAAGTATTTACATATTCTACCCCTAGACTAAAAGAACATTTAATGCTTGCAGTGCTGGGGTGGAGGGGAGGGGGGGGCTGCAAGAGTGGATTTTTTCCATTTTACTAGAGTTAGATTTTAAGACTGGGAGATGCAGACATAGCAGAGCAATTCAGTTTTCTGCATTGTACAGTGCTGTCCATCTAATGCTAGGAGAATCTTGACAAGGAGAGAGAGAAGACACATAAGATTGGTGTGCTGCGAGTGAGGAGGGGGCAGCCTCACCTACAGTAACACACTGCTTTCATTTCAGTGCCCCCCTCACCACCTTCACTGTCCCTGGCCTCTATGACATTGTACCAGCTAACAATTGGCTTCAATGTCATTCATTTCTGTGCCACCTCCAGTGACTCCAGACTCCATGACACAGTCTGCACCAGTATCGGCTTTTATTTCATTGTCTTCTGTGCCACCTCCATTGTGCCTAACTCTCTTAATGCCGCGTACACACGGTCGGACTTTTCAGCTACAAAAGTCCGACAGCCTGTCCGACATACTTCCGGCGTACCTTCGGCGGACTTGCGGCAGACTTTCTAACGAACGGACTTGCCTACACACAACCACACAAAAGTACGACAGCCTAGTACGCGGTGACGTACACCAAGTCCGACGAGACTATAAAACGGAAGTTCAATAGCCCGTACGACACCCTTTGGGCTCCTTCTGCTAATCTCGTGTTTATCTCGTGTTAGTAGAAGTTTGGTGAGAGACGATTCGCGCTTGTGAGACTCGTATTTTTCAGTTCGTTTTAACTGTTGTTCAGTCTGTGCTTGTGAGGTTTGTATCTGCTTTTCAGTGCGTTTGGTCAGTTGGCATTGAGAAATCTTTGTTTTATTGTCCGCTCGTTCCTGATTTTCAGGTCGTTCTTCACAGGCCTTGCTGTTCTTCAGTGCGTTCTGTTTAGTGCGTTCTGACCAGCCGACCGTTTTGAAGCCATGTTACCTGTACGTACTCGTCGTCGAGCTCGTGCATTGTATGTGCTTGGTGCTGTAGTTTATTCTTCAGACCAAGACCAGTCCATGAACAGGGCGAGGAGGAGTTCATGGACCAAGAATTGGTTGCTCCAGCGTGACCAGTTCTGTCACATGCCATTGCTCCGTGAGATCCGTGAGAATAATCCTGAGGATTTCAGGAACTTTCTCCGGATGACGGACCCCGTTTTTGACCGTTTGTTGGCTTTGCTGACCCCCTATATCAGCAGGCAGGATACCTGCATGAGGCAAGCCATCACTCCGGAGCAGAGGCTAGTTGCCACGTTGCGGTACTTGGCGACAGGGAGAAGCCTGCAGGACCTCAAGTTCTCGACAGGCATCTCCCCCCAGGCTCTGGGGATCATTATCCCAGAGACCTGTTCTGCCATCATCCAGGTCCTGCAGAAGGACTATATTAAGGTAAGATATTTTTCTTTTATTAGCATCACATGTTCTTTTATGTAATCTTTGATAATGTAATGTATTTCTTGCTTCAAACACTACTTACCATCATTGCAATATAGTGTGAATGTCCCCTTTTTATCCTCACACATGCTGAATTTTTTTCCTGTTATTTTTTGTCATGCATGTATATTTTCCTTCAATAACCTCCCCAGCATGCAATGATGGGAACATATCCACCTAGTCTACTCATTTTGAATGTATTTTGTTTGAGTGTATTTAGTGTGCTTATAATTAGCAATTAGCTAGATTTACCAACCCCCCCCCCCCAAACTCACTCCAAATAGTGTGCTGATAATTAGCAATTAGCTTGATTTCCCAACCCCCCCCCCACCCTCGTAAAAATTTGCTTGAATGTTCTGTGGTGTTGATTTGTCTAAAGCAAATATATGTTGCACTTTGCAAAATGCATGTGCACTCTACAAGTGCATTTGTTCCAGTGCTTTAGTAAATGAGCAGAAGCTCTGCTGATTTCCATCATCAAATCATATGCAAGCCACAAAGTGTTTTCATTAATTTCCCTTGCATGTGATTGTGTACTCCTTGCAACATGAATGCCTTTTTACCTTACCTCATTTACTGTAAGCTGGTTAGCAACTGCACCTGCAGAGTGCGACAACTGCAGTCTTGTAGCCTTTTTAGTCCCTAAATTCCTGCGTGTCCTAAAAGTAATCTTTTTTAGGGATTTCACAACCCCCTAAAATGTAATCAATGTTCCATCAGAGGGGGAGAGCAATCTGATAAGTGTGCCTTTCCATATTAGTTATTCCAGAAGAATTAAATTATTTAATGTTATACTGATGCTGGGGAATAATGTTTTTAATTGTATAATTTTCTTGCAATGTTAGCTTCAAAATTAAT